>NW_026911195.1:0-15402 GCF_963692335.1 Osmerus eperlanus | reverse complement strand
GGCCAGGTTTCCCCTCTCACAACTCAGTCTAAGGCATGAAGGGTGAAGGAGCAGAACTGTCTGAACTGAGGAGACGACCTCCCTGGATTGAGGATGTGGCCTGCCTGGGTCCTCCAGCAGGATACTGTGTGTGGCAACGGCTTTGTTCCATTTCTGTCACTAAACCCTTTCTATTACATTTTCCACCGGCTGGATGGAAGCAAGGAATTCGTTCACTTCATCCAGACCTCCAAGGTCCCATTATTAAGAAATGGGATGGAAGTTGATGTAAGGCAACAAAAATTGTAACGGAACAGGGCCGCCTGCTTTTGCTATCTGAACTTCGCCCGTTCTTCTGACAATACATTCGTCAGAGGAAAATACTGGTTATATGTATTCTACTAAATACCATTAGTTTGTCTGGTTTTGTACAGCATGTAAAGTTGTAGATGGAAGAGAAACATTTATTAAATAACTTATTGATTTAATTTGCGGTTTTGAATTGATACCTCCAGCTGTCTGGCTGTCTGGTTACTGGGTCTGTCTGGTTACTTAATCTGAAAACCTTGACCTGTGTATATAGCGTATATATATATAAGGTTTTCAGATTCTATATATAATAGAGCTTGATTAAATAAACACAGAATGCCAACGAAACAAGCCTATTTCTGTCTCAGGTGATTTAGTTGTCTTATTTGTGACAATGGTGCACTACAGAAAAGGGCAGGGCGCAAGATAGCCTCGTTAAGCTGGTTAACATTTGGATGTTAGTGTGTTTGTAATGAGGGAGATTAAACCCCATGTCTCTCAGGTGAAAGGCCAACCACAAACACAAAAGCACACAAAGTCGTTGTTTCAGTGTGTAGGTGACGGTCTCTACATCTTGAGATCCAAGCTCCTCTTATAGTCCTTCAACTGCACGCAATCCCTTGCTAGGCTAGCGAAAATCTGCATCTGTAAAGTTATGAAGGCACACAAGCACAGTTCAGATCCAGACACTTTTATTAGCATACAAAAAAAAAAGAACAAAAAAAAGGGACAGACCTGAAACGACCTCCAGACGCTTGGTCATGAATTCCATGAAAGCTCACATCTGAAACAGCCATTTATTTTTGACCCCCCACTACCCCATTACAACCATCATCCCCACATCCATTACAAAACACATGAACCCTTAACTTTAACCAACCAACCACCCCCCACAACCTCCATCCTCCCAGCCAACTACGGCTTGTCCCCTTATCTTCAGTCGTTTTTTTCATTTGTTCACTTATTCCGTTCCTCCTTTACTTGGATCCGGTAGACAGCAGGGCAATGAGGCCAGAGGAGGCACTGATGGACAGGATGTAGTTACTGGAGAGGAAAGGGTTAAGGAACAATCACAAACGCCTGATCTGAACAAAATCATGTTAAGACAGTCTGAATGACAGCCAGCAGCAAAATGTTGAACAGCGATGCATTGGCTTACATTTACATTTAGTCATTTAGCAGACGCTCTTATCCAGAGCGACTTACAGTAAGTACAGGGACATACCCCCCGAGGCAAGTAGGGTGAAGTGCCTTGCCCAAGGACACAATGTCATTTGGAACGGCCGGGAATCGAACTGGCAACCTTCTGATTACTAGCCCGCTTCCCTAACACCTCAGCCACCTGACTCCCTGACACCTGGCTTGGAACATTCTAGAGTTGGAGAGGCTGGAGTGTCAGTGTCAGCTCTCTGAGTAAACATGGCGCCTGTCTGAGGCTCTCCTCAGTCGCCGTGGAGACGTAAGGATACACAGTGGGGTTGAAGTTCCTGAGTAGGAAGAAGGACGCAATGATGACCAGGACCAGGAAAAGGGTGTTGTTGTAGAAGATGGAGAAGGTGGTGGCCTCATAGTCTGCTACCTCGTTCTTCTTCCACAGGATCCTGACACAAAGAAGACATTGGGTAAGTGTAAAGGAACAATCCGGAAAACACACGCCTGTGCACTTTGGGATGTACAACTATAGTCATATTTCACAGACTTACATTTAGTCATTTAGCAGACGCTCTTATCCAGAGCGACTTACAGTAAGTACAGGGACATTCCCCCCCGAGGCAAGTAGGGTGAAGTGCCTTGCCCAAGGACACTGTCATTTTTCACAGCCGGGAATCGAACCGGTAACCTTCTGATTACTAGCCCTAATCCCTAACCGCTCAGCCACCTGACTCGCCCAGACTTATCATTACGATACAATACAGGGGGGGTTTTCCCCTGCAACCTCATAATTGTCCTTCAAAAGCTATATACGTCTGCCCCTCCCACACTACATTCTCTACAATAATAATTGATACAAGGGTTTCTTTAAGATCAGTGTGAGTTCTGCATCTTTGCATTCATATCTATGATGTAATCACTCATCTCGACAGTCTGAGAAGACTGGAGGATCTCTCAACCAATCACAAAACAGTTTGACCCACCGCTCGTCCTTCTCCTTGCGGGACATCTTGCGATTGTCGGCCTCGGACAACTTCCTGGTTACCTCCTTGGAGACGGCGTCTTCCCGCTTCTGAGCCACTCTGAAAGAGGAGAGAGAGAAGACCATCCTTAATTTTAGCACCGAAAGCACTTAACTGGAACACATCTTTCTAATGTGATTTTAATCAATCCACCATGCGTGATGTGGAGATACCATTAGGTAAGCACATGATAGATGTTGCTGTTTTTGTTACCAAAAACAATACTTTGCAACTTGGAGATCACATTCTAGAGAAAGGTCTCTTGTCTTGACACACAAGTCACAGATAACACTTACACACAAAGGTCACAGTTCAACATGGAAGCGTGTTGCGTTTTTGCTTACTTGTGCTTGAGGACGAATTTGACGTTCTTGTAGGCGAAGGCCACCAAGTAAGTGCTGACGAGGGTCATGACTCCGTACAGGACCGCGGACTGGACCAAGTCCATGTGCCAGATCCTCCAGAACAGCCCTAGTTATCCACAGCCACACCAGACGTCAAACACCTACTATGCAGCCGTAGACGAGTAATGGCTCTTAACATGTCAACAAGGTAAACATAGAATACTACTACACAATACATAGATGCATGAAGCCGTGCTATTTATATAGTTCAGGAACGATTTGACAGCTTGAAGGTGTCCTACCCAGCTAGCTTTCTAGATAGGTTTTGGCTTAAGTTTATCTGGGTAAAATGGAGTTTTCAGTAAATTAGTTAGCTCTAGCTAGAGCAAAGTGAAGTTGTAGATAGCTAATGTTCTTAACTTAAAAACACACGGTCTCGATATCATAATGGTCAAGTTGTCCAGCAAGCTACGTGGCCATAGTTAGCCAGCTAACAGGCATAGCATCCGATGCACTGTAAATGAATTGGACCGAGCTAGCTCGCACTCAAGCTACTTAGCTAGCATTAGCTGCCTATCTTGATACTTACAAATGGGAATCGCTGAGACGATGAGTGCATTCCCGTAAAAAAGCGCGGTGGACTTGGCAGAAAGATTTCTGCTAAAGTCCTGAAGCAGAAGATCTTCCTCGGATTGCTGTTTGTTGCTGCCTTTGGGTGCCATGGCTCGTAGATGACCGGTAGTCTCGAGCTCTACGCTGAAAGAAGACTGACACGTAGGTGCACAGAGGACAGAGGGTTTGAAAAAGCTTACGACGCGTCAGCACAAACACGGAAGTCGACCGTGATTGCACGGAAGTTGTCACGATGGGATTCCGCTTCGTTGATCGCCTTGCAATTATACTTCAAGTCCACCAGAGGACGATCTTCACCCATTAATTATTACAGTATGGTGTTACTGTAATTGATTCTCTTCAGGAAAGACTTAATTCGCTTAATTCAAAGCATTGGCAAACCAGAAACATCAGGAAGTGCACGTTACCCTTGTTGTCTTGTGCTGCAGACGACATATTGAAATTGCACAGAAACCGGTTGAACTCCTATCAGACATACTTTGACTTTCACAATAAAGTAAATTAAGTACACAGAAAGAATGGACATATTGCTACACGATCCACAAAAAGCTGACTTCAAGGTTTTGTAAATAAACATCCGCAACAGACCAGAATGATGAGTGAGTGTGTGTGTGTGCGTGCGTGTAATCTTGTACTCCTGCCTGCGTGTAATGTGTGTGCAATCTTACACCCCCATGCGTGTGGGGCACAGTGCATGTCCAGTCACTGCATGCCTGCCTGTTGGGGTTAGACTAAAACAAGACAGACCAAAAGACCTGAAGCCTCTAGCATATGCTTAACTCCCTGCCAGGCATGTGTTAGTGTGCGTGTGTGCGTGTGAGAATGCAACGGAGATAGGCAGACTTGCGTGATGTTTCCTTCTATCAGAGCGAGCTCAAGGATTAAACATGCACTTCAGGGGTGCAGAAAAGTACAAAGAGAGAGACACAAAGGGTGAGAGAGAGAGAGAGAGAGAGAGAGAGAGAGAGAGAGAGAGAGAGAGAGAGAGAGAGAGACAGAGAGAGAGAGAATGCCACAAGGCCTGCCAAGAGAATGCCATGCAAGGTTGTTGTCCCCCCAACCCCCCTCCCCCCCCCCCCCTCCTTGGTGTGTCAGCTTAGTTCAACCCTGGTGACATCATAGCCATCACTCACAAAATCACTACAGGGCAGACAGACACACACACGGATTTCAGCAACATGAAATGATCCGAAGTGAAAGATGCAGTGCCAGTAAGCTGTATCACACACACACACGCACACACACGCACACACACACACACACACACACACAGTTTAGGCTCCTTGTTCCAACCTGGGGATGAACTCTGGTAAATCACCTTCCACAATGACAATTTCCATATCAGTTATCCGCTCTTTCTATCTGAAAACCAGCTTCAGGCCAACTGTATGCGTGTGTGTGTGTGTGTGTGAGAGAGATAGTGTGTGAGCGATATTGTGTCAAATGTGAATTAGCGATATTGAGTCAATCCCAGCCAGACCCTACAAGTGCACATTTTTCTCCTCCATGTCCCCCAGCCTGATAGTGTTGCTGCAGCCAGATCGCTCGGCAGCAAAACACGACATACACAGTCAGACACCCAGACAGCCCGTCACACGCACATACGTGCTCTCTCTATCTCCATCTCACACATTAAAGATGAAAGAGGCTGCGTGTACACAGTGCAAGACCATGGGTAAGTCGTTTGGCTGTCTGACTGATGATCCTCACTGTCTGCTGTGGAGAGAGAGAGAGAGAGAGAGAGAGAGAGACAGAGAGAGAGAGAGAGAGAGAGAGAGAGAGAGAGAGAGAGAGAGAGAGAGAGAGAGAGAGAGAGAGAGAGAGAGTAAGAATGAGAGAGATGTGGAATCCGAGGGAAAGAAACAGAGAATAAAAAGGTAGGACATCCAATCAAACCAATTACTCTACTGTTGTTCTACCGTGGGGGGGGGGGGGGGGGGTGGAGGTAGAAGGATGTAGAGTGTGTGGGAGGGGCAACAAGTAGATTGTCAGGAAGGGGGGGGAACCCCTAACCCAAAGGCACCTGCGTGATGACACCTAGGGTGTCGTCCAGGTGTGCCAGGACCAGACGTCACGGCTCCTGTTGTCCCTCTGTTCCTCCACACGAGGCCCTGGCTTTCCTGCAGACGCCACCCACAGGACCTCTCGGCCTCGCCCCCCTCTTCCGGCCGCCCGCAAGACCTCACGGCCTCGCCCCCTCTTCCGGCCGCCCACAAGACCTCACGGCCTCGCCCCCCTCTTCCGGCCGCCCGCAGGACCTCACAGCCTCGCCCCCTCTTCCGGCCACCCGCAGGACCTCAGGGCCTCGCCCCCCTCTTCCGGCCGCCCGCAGGACCTCACAGCCTCGCCCCCTCTTCCGGCCACCCGCAGGACCTCAGGGCCTCGCCCCCCTCTTCCGGCCGCCCGCAGGACCTCACGGCCTCGCCCCCCTCTTCCATCCCTTCACATTCTGTCTCTTTCTCTCTCTTTTTTTTTTAATCATTCGGCTCAAAGGAAGAGTGGTGATGTGAGATGTGGGTCGCAGTGTGGAAGGAAGAAGAGGGAAAGAAGAATGGAGAAGAAGAGAAGAGAGGAGAAGGGAGGAGAGGAGAGGAGAGGAGGAGAAGGGAGGAGAGGAGAGGAGGAGAAGGGAGGAGAAGGAGAAGAGGAGAGAAGGTAGGAGAAGATAGAAGGGAGGAGACGATAGGAAAAGAGAGGAAGAGAGGTGGAGAAGGGAGGAGAAGGCAGTGAAATCATCTTCTTTCAAAGGAACCTACACATGTGTTTACACTTTCAGAACAGATTTGCAGTAAATAGTTTCTTTTCTGTGGTTGAGTGTGTGTGTGTGTGTTAGACTGTGTATGTCTGTAACTGTAGGTGTATGTGTGAGTTAGTGCCAGAGATTAATATTATAATAGCAATCGTCATTTTAAAAGTTTACAGTATCTCAATTTGTATCTCACTTCCTCTCTCTCTGACTTTCCCATTCGGTAAGATGTTTAATTTCAAATACTGATGGAACTTAACTTGTCACGGAAAGTTTTCCAAATAAAGACACACTTGAGAGAGTTTAAGCTCTTCATACCAGTGACTTAGTGGCTTTGTGTGTGTGTGTGGGTGTGTGAGTGTGTGTGTGTGTGTGTGTGTTTAGCCACTGGGCAGAGACATAAGGGCCACTGGGCTGCCAGCTCCAGTCTCAGAGCTTGAGAAACTAAACAGAAGATGTTGACATTTTGGCAGCGAAGGGAGTCTTACTGCTTTATCTGCATCTCAAAGGTCACTGTGTGTTTTGGAGCATCAAGAGTGTTTGTGCGTGCACGCATGTGTGTGTGCGTGTGTGTGTGTGCGTGTGTGTGCACGGTGGGGTGAGTCCGGCCCTGTGCAATTATGCGCCTTTGTATGTGTCTCAGTGTGTCTTTGTGTGTTTTTCAGTGACTTGTTTTTCAAGTGTTTGTGTCCTGTCTGTTCAAAAGGTTCAACATTTATTCATTTCATTCATTTAGCAGACGCTCTTATCCAGAGTGACTTACAGTTAGTACAAGGACATTCCCCCCATCAACAGAGGTGCTGTGGCCGTGGTGCCAGACACAAACAGCTCAGCAGGAACGCAACACTCCAGCACAGCTCTGCCTGAGAGAGAGAGAGACAAGGGAGAGTGGCCGGCTACAGGTCAGGTCTTACTAGGAACAAACAGGGGCAGGTACTTAACTGAAGTACTTCTGAACGGGAAGGAAGGAGTGCAGTGTTGTGGCGTTGGGTGTGAGAGCAGACTTTGCGTGTGTGTGTTTTGTGTGTGTGTGTTTTGTGTGTGGGTGTGTTTTGTGTGTGGGTGTGTGTTGGGTGTGGGTGTGTGTTGGGTGTGGGTGTGTGCTGTGTGTGGGTGTGTTTTGTGTGTGGGTGTTGTGTGTGGGTGTGTGTTGTGTGTGGGTGTGTGTTGTGTGTGTGTGTGTGTGTGTGTGTGTGTTGTGTGTGGGTGTGTGTTGTGTGTGGGTGTGTGTTGTGTGTGTGTGGGTGTTGTGTGTGGGTGTGTGTTGTGTGTGTGTGGGTGTGTGTTGTGTGTGTGTTGTGTGTGTGTTGTGTGTGTGTGTGTGTGTTGTGTGTGGGTGTGTGTTGTGTGTGGGTGTGTGTTGTGTGTGTGTGTGTGTTGTGTGTGGGTGTGTGTTGTGTGTGTTGTGTGTGTGTGTGTGTTGTGTGTGTGTGTTGTGTGTGTGTGTGTGTGTTGTGTGTGTGTGTGTGTTGTGTGTGGGTGTGTGTTGTGTGTGTGTGTGTGTGTGTGTGGGTGTGTGTTGTTTCTACATAATGCGTTTCTGTCTTCCAGGCCACGTTGACCTTGCGTTTCTGGCCAGATACTAATCATGTGGTCTGAACAGCTGTGCTTCATACATTCACTTTTATTGCCTCCCATATGTGTGTGTGTCTGTGGGTGTGTGTGGGTGTGCGTGGGTCTGTGTGGATGTGGGTGTGTGTGTTTGTGCATGTCTACATGCTTTTGTAAGTGCATATGTTTCTGTGCCTTTGTGTGTGTGTGTGTGTGTGCCTTTGAGGGGGTTTGTGGTTGTGTGTGTGTATGTGTGCGTGTGCACATTTCTGTGTGTCTGTGTAAGGGAGTATATATTTGTTCCTGCGTGTGTGTGCGTGTGTTTCTGAGAAACACCATCTGGAAAGCAGGGCACGTCAGATGGAGAGCTTGGAAAACATATGGAACATAATAGGAATTCTTGCTTCCATGTATGTCTGACCTGGCACACACTTAACCCGGGCTTCAGGGAGGGCTGGCTTGGGTGCTAGTCTATCTCTGGGCATTGGTGCCTATCTGTCCCCGCTCCAGACAACAGCCGAGGCTTTAGCTCACACGTCTAACACATTCTCTCACCTCTTGCATCTGTCTGTCAGTCCGTTGGTCAACGGCGATTGTCTCATGGGCTCTATTTTGAGGTTTAAGCGTTAAATGAACACATTTTCCGTTTCTTCGTTTTGCACTTATCTGTGTAGCACAGTAACCTCTCATTACCACCGGTGTCAACAGTCAAACAGGAAATCTGATTTGGAAGAGAATACCCACATCCTCAATTGACATCACTCCGCTGGTTGTCAACGATGCAGAACGACCCAACCGAGAGCCCAGAGATGACTCTCTTCTGAGTCAGGTCTCATGACTGGATGACTGACTCACCTCTGCCTCACCCACTCCCGTTAGTGTGGAACTGCATCCTGGAAACACAACCTCGAGAGATGCTGCTGGTCCCTCTGTGTGAGTGAGTGTGTGTGTCTGTACCTGTGTGTGTGTGTGTGTGTACCAGTGTGTGTGTGTGTGTGTGTATCTGTGTGTGTTGGTGTGTGTATGAGTGTTTGTGTGTGTGTGACTGTGTCTCGGTCAGAACAGAATTAACGTGGAAGAGATCTGAAGCATTCTGTGCACACAAAAGCCTAACCCTTTTGACATGCACTTTAATGTACGTATATAATGTCTGTGTGTGTGTGTGTGTGTTTGACTGCATGTCCATGGGACATATTTGCATTAGGGCTATACGAGTGTCAGTGTGGAATGCCCGCGGTCTAGGATAAGTTAGCAGCTTTATAATGTAAAGCATGTTTGCGTGGGTGTGTGTGAGTGTTGAGTAGGTTTGCGGGCATGTGTGCCTACCACCACTGTAATGTAATATGCTGTATAGGTGCATGTTTGTGTGCTTCATGTCCAATGCCATGCAACGGTATTTCAAAGAATTCTCATCCAAGCGTGTGTGTGTGAGGGCTTTGAAGTGTGTGTCAGCGATGATGGGAGGAGGGCTCGCATGTGCCTTCGTGTAGGAGGAATGGAACGCTATACATTTTAACGCTAGACGCTGACTGCAGGAGAAGAGGAAGCGGAATGGATTTGTGTGTGTGTGTGTGTGTGCCCCGCATGTGTGCCCCGCATATGACCGATTGCCCTGGTAGAAATGAGTTCTGAAAGCTCTCCAAATCACCTCAGCCCTTCCCCCTTCCTGTTTCAACCCCTGCTGCACGTCAACCTCACACACACCCTGCCATGATGCTGTTAGCATGGGAGTGTTGGCGTGGAAACCAGGAGTCTCAGCTCCCCACTGTGACTCTGTTCCCTGAGAGGCAGGACTCTCTCTCTCTCTCTAACTCACACACACACACACACACACACACACGAGCACATACACACACACACACAAGCACATACACACGCACACACCAGCACATACACACGCACAAACAAAACAAGAGAAAGACTTTGAGAGTTAAAGAGACTTGTCATGAATACAGAAAGAGAGAGAGAGAGAGACAGTCATTAATACAGAGAGAGAGAGACAGTCATTAATACAGAGAGAGAGAGACAGTCATGAATACAGAGAGAGAGAGAGAGAGAGAGAGAGAGAGAGAGAGAGAGAGAGAGAGAGAGAGAGAGAGAGAGAGAGAGAGAGAGAGAGAGAGAGAGAGAGAGAGAGAGAGAGAGAGAGAGATAGAGACAGACAGAGACACAGAGAGATAGAAAGGCTTCTCGTGCAGCACATTAGTAGGTCAGAGAGCTGCGAGCGTGTGGGATAGACAGCTATCACACCAGCAGGGCAGACGCAGAGCCACAGCCTCACTGACACGATTTACAATAGCATCATGGTGAGAACACAGGCTGTTTGTGAGCATGCGAGTGTGTGTGGTCCAGATGGTGTCTGTGTGTGCGTGTGGGCACCCATGCTTGTGTGTGCAATTGTAGAAACGAATGTGTTTGCAGGTGTGTGTGTGTATGCATCTATGTGTGTGTGTGAGTGTGTGTGCGTGTGTGCACCAAGTCACGGACCGTAACAAGAGAACCTCTCAGAGGCAAGTGAAGGAGGGACGGAGAGAAAGGGAAGGAGAGGGGGGTGAAGCGTGTGAAGGAGAGAGAGAGAGAGCATGCAGTGTCCATTAGAGCCCTCTCCTCCGCTCGACTCCTTCAGATGGGTGGATGAGTGGGTTCCCGGGGCTGTACCGGACATTCCAGGGATGACAACTGGGCTGGTGAAATCCGCCACACACACACGCCACTCACTCATTCTTCCCCGCTCACACACACACACACACTCACACACTCACACACACTCACACACACACACTTCCGTACAGCTGTGCTCCAGATGGGTTAGCCAGAGAATGCCTTCTCCCTCTCAATCTAGGTGCTGTACACTGGCTATCACTGCAGTAGCCAAAAGCACATTTTCCATATTACCACCTCTCGTGTGAGTGTGTATTGTGTGTGTGTGTCTGTGTAAGAGAGATGGAGGATGTAACAAAGCCTCACAGCAGACTGGTCCAGATTAGCGTTCCGTCTGGTTTACGGGAAGGCTGACAAGAAACAACCCAACAGACTTCAATTACTTTCAAGATGTGTTTGTGTGTGTGTGTGCATGTGTGTGTGTGCGTGTGTGTGTGCACGCATGTGTGTGTGTCCGTGTGTGCGAGAGCCAGAGACAGAGGCCTCCAAAACGTTTTCTGAGGATTCTGGGTGCAGTGTTCCAAGGTACCAGTAGGTGGCACTGTTCATGTATTCACTCCTTACTGGTGGGATGTCATGTGACGTCATGGTGAGTAAGGGCAACATCAGTGCTGACTTAGCTTAACCCTGCAAACTCTTTTCTGCCTACATATCTAAAGACAGACTGGCTTCAGTTCCTCCAAACAAGTCAACTTATCTTAAAATAATTACGTTAGTCACCGTTGCCAAATCAGATTTTCTAGTCTATTTTTCCATATATTTCCAGTTCAGAATTAATTTTAATGTCTAAATCTGTGTTCGGAAAAGGGAACTAAAGAGGCTGTTTTCCCCTGCTAGCACTTTTGATAACAGCGGAACACTGCGTACGTTAGAGGTAAAAGTTGATGTTTCTAACCAATCAGGACCGTGGTCTGTTTCAACCCCTGTTCCTCTCATCCTCCTGTCAGCCATGTTTATTACCTGTCTGTTACATAACAGCTGAGGTGTCCTCGCAACAGACACAAACACATTATGTACTGCACTCAGTACAACACTCATAAACATTATCACAGAGTGAGTGCATGTGTGTGTGCTTGTGTATGTATGTGTGTGTGTGTGTGTGTGCGTGCGTGTGTTTGTGTGAGAGAGAGAACATTTGAAGAGGTTTCGGTCCTGGCAACAAACTGTTTGCTGTCAACAGTAGTGTCTCTGTGTGTGTGTGTGTGTGTGTGTGTGTGTGTGTGTGTGTGTGAGTGCATGTGTGTGTGTGTATGTATCTCAATGTAAATGTATGTGTGTGTGTGCTCCTCTTCTGGGTCCTTTTCCCACCAACTCTCCGTCTTCTCATCATTCTGGGAATCTGCTTCCTGTTCTGAAAACATGGCCTGTTGTCATTCTTTCCTTGTCTGTCCATCCCTCCCTCTCTTTCACTCCCCCACTCCTTAAATGTACCTGTGGTTATGTAAACTTCTCTATCTGTCTTGTTTTCTATCTCTCTTTCTCCCTCTCTCATTATTTCTGTCCGTTGTTTTCCTTACTTTCCTTTCATTAGAAACTCTCTGCAGCTCTGTTGAAATGTGTGTCAGAGGGGAGAGGGGGAGGGCTATGGACGAGTGAGCGATGGAAGGTGTTGGGAGAAAAGAAAGTTGCCTTTAATTTCCCGTTTCCTTACCGCTAAGGCTACCATGACCTGGAAGGTAACGATGATCCTCCCTCCCTCCACCCACCCACCCACCCACCTTCTCTGTAGTCACAGTGACAGCCCATAATAAGCATGCACTGTGTCTGTGTGTCGCACTAGGCTCCGAATGGACGAGAAGCTGATGAGCAGAAACACTCACAACAAAACCAGCATAATCTTTCACTGCCCCCAGATAAATCATGAGACACCAATCTGTCTCTTGGTCAGCTGAGTGTGTGAGTGTGTGCGTGTGTGTGTGTGTGTTTTGAAGAGAAGGACATTCCAAAGTTTGAAGTGAGTGGCAGGACAGCAGGGTCACATGACAGGTTGATAGAGAAAGGAAAGCACTCCCCCTTCTCTACCTCCCCGTCACCCATTAAGATTAGAGCAGAAAGGAAAGCTGTCTCACACACGCTCTTTAGGGGTCGCCAGGACACCCGGTCTGGTATCTCCAAAGATAAACAGAGGAAGGTAGTGTTGGGTGTTCTCTAAATTCAGATAATGTTGTGACAGGTAACTAAACATTGTGTCAAAATGAAATGAGAGTAGACGTACACTAGGTTACATTGACCTTGTCATACACAAACAATGGATTACTGTATTACTATTTAACCCTTGTGCTGCCTTTGGGTCACAATGACCTAAAGGTTCACAACGACCCATCGTTGTGCTGTGACAACTTTACCCAATACAAAAACAAAGTGAAGCAATTTATTTTAACCTTCGCGCTGTGGGGGGTCTGAGACAGCCCGATGGTTAAAATAAAATGCTTCACTTTCTTTTTGTATGAGGTAAAGTTGTCGCAACATGACGGTGGGTCACAATGACTGAAGGGTCACAATGACCCGAAGGTAACAAGGGTTAAGGCAAAGTATCTCTAGTGGTCTCATCTCTCCAGTGATCGAGACTTTCCTTAAGTTTCTATTTGCTTGCAGCACACTGTTGCAAAGATCTTAGGTACCTTCAGATTATGAATAGAGTCCACTTAAACAAACACAACCACACCTACAACAATACAGGCTCCTGGATTTTCCCCAGAATTCACTAGGCTATTTGTCAGATGAAGGTGAATCCATCTTTAGGTTGGTGTAAGCAGGGAGGGAGTGGGGGGGGGGGGAGACAGAGAGATAGACACAAGGAGAAGGGTAAGGAAGGTGAATCCCTCTGTCTAAGCTCTTGTGTAGTTGGGAGAGAGAGAGAGAGAGAGAGAGAGAGAGAGAGAGAGAGAGAGAGAGAGAGAGCGAGAGAGAGAGAGAGAGAGAGAGAGAGAGAGAGAGAGAGAGAGAGAGAGAGAGAGAGAGAGAGAGAGAGAGAGAGAGAAAGAAAGAGAAAAGAAAGAGATAGATATCTTTGGCATTCTGCTGCTGTCCCGTGGACCTGCTCTGCTGGTTTCTGTGGGGTCATTAAAATTCCTGCTCCCTCCTCCTCCTTCTCCTCCTCCCCTGGCCGCCTAGCTGCGTGTTGGCGCATGTCCTCCTGCTCTGTCTGTCTCTCTCTCTCTCGTTCTTTCTCCCTTTGTCTGTCATACTCCCTCGCCCTTCTCTCCTCCCCTCTTCCAGGTAATTTCTCTCTTTTCAGGCAGATGTGGAGGCCTCTCTGGGCGGTGTCACCTTTATTCAGACCTCACAGAGAAACACAAACAAATGGAGCAACAACTGTGCAGACACTGCAAAAGAAAGATGTTTCACTAAACAACAACGACCCTGGTAACCTGAAATGGCCACGCTCAACAGGTTCCTGTGGCGGCACTTTTGAAAAGCTTGGACACACACACTCTCTCTCTTATGCTACCAATCCGGGTGGCCCCAGAGAAGAAATGAGTCTGCCTTTGATCAACTTCTGAATGCAACCTCTGTGTGTGTGTGTGTGTGTGTGTGTGTGAGCAGGATCCTGCTCAAGTACAGGTCATTGTTCCCTACTTCCTGCCCTCTTAAGCTATGGCCTTTTGTCTTGGTGACCCTAAACCCCTTCCCTCTCCTCGTACCCTCATCCACTCTTACCCCCCCCTCCCTGCCTTCCAGCCCCCTCCCTGCCTCCCCCCCCTCCCTGCCTCCCCCCCCCTCCCTGCCTCCCACCCCTCCCTGCCTCCCCCCCTCCCTGCCTCCCCCCCTCCCTGCCTCCCCCCCTCCCTGCCTCCCACCCCTCCCTGCCTCCCCCCCCTCCCTGCCTCCCACCCCTCCCATCTCACCTCAGTTGTGTAATGTCCCCATCCCCCAACTCAGCCATGACTCACAAGAATGGCCTCTCACCTACATTCTCTCTCTCTCTTTCTCTCTCTCTCTCTCAAACACACACACACACCTAGTATGCTATGCTCTGCAAATATGTTGACATCACAACAGTGCTTCCTGGTAGCCTTGCCATCTTACAAACGTCTGCATAGGTTGTAACCTCCATCAGGGCCTGGTGAGTAAAGGTTACAGGGATTAAACACTGGAAGGATGGCTTTATGCACCATATACAATGTTATTTTATTGTGACACAAAAATTAAACAAATATAAACTTTTATTTTTGAATATGTTGTCATGTCATATAAACATATTGGTGAAACATCACTCTTAATTAATTGTACTACTTCTCTGAGATGCTCATGTTTGCCAAAGCAGGGTAGCTATCTGTAATGAGTTGTAAGCAGGAATTAAGTACGTGTTTTCCGATGGGGACGGTCTTCTGTTTGTGTGTAGTATGTGTGTGTGTGTACTATGTGTGTGTGTACTAGAGTAGTAGAGAGACCAAACAGAACGGGAGACTCAGAGAGAGCGGAAGAGACACTCAAACTCATGTGATCTGCACAGTGTTTTGGTCGTCCTGAATGGATCTGAGGAATGTTTGCTGTCAAGCTTAAAAGATGAAGGGGACCTAGTTGTCCCCCGAAGAACTTCAACCAGCGGGCCTTTGCTGTCCGACATACACTCATTAAAACATGGCTCTTAATTTACTATCGTCAAATCCCGCTTAAGAAAAGTGATCATAAGGTCGTCAAGCGGGTGTGGTGGGATGTAACTGAAACCATTCAAAAAGGCACGGTACACAGGTAAGATAGGATATCCACCTGCCGAGGTCGTTACGGGGTAAATATTGTCCAAACAGGTTGTAAAGGTCTCTGACGGAGGTCTCTGGGTGAAACTGGGCATGGCGTTCACGTGCCTTCTTCACGCATTTGTGGTGCGCAAAAAATCTGATAACGACGATAAGAACACAAGTGCCTACTGGCACGAGGCTTCTCATCTGAACCACCAGTTCTATGTTTCTGGAATTTTATAAATGTCTCATTTGTGCTGAAGACTCGTCAGTTGCCAAGAACTGTAGACTATAAGAATACAAATCTGAACTAAATTCTTGCC
>NW_026911194.1:0-18795 GCF_963692335.1 Osmerus eperlanus | reverse complement strand
TATTTTACCTTGAAGGAAACATTCTGCGTTAGCTGTCAATAGTTAGATTCATAAGTGCCTGTCATGCCTTTTCTCTACTGCATGTTTGCACTCCACACCTTTCACAATATAGTCTAAATAATAGATCTGTAATAGACTCTTATTGAAATTCATGAAAATCATATTTGTTCTCGAGTGCAGTATAATGCGCTCCATAGAGGCGTTGTGTTTGGGCAGTCAGCCGGAAGCAGAGGTGGTTTTAATTGGCTGGCCCTGGTTAGTCTTCAGTACATTAAACATGCTTTTCCTTAAATACTCCTGGGTGCCAGTGTACAGTTATAAACCTGCAGCCAGGCCCTACATGGTACCCTGTCTCCATGTCCTGTTAACATCATCAGATTTCACCAAAATTCTGCCGAATATCCTGCACCAATAATTCTGTGTGAGGGAATCTGCGGGATTAAACCATGTCAGGCACGATTCCCAGGCCAGGGAAACAAACCCATATCCTAGCGTCTGATTTTCAAAAGCCCTTTTTCCAGTTATTCTTCTGCGTCTGCGGACGCTAAAGCGTCCGTTAAAATGCTGTGTGATGCCATGTTTCTGAGAGGGCCAGTTAACCCTGGAACATCTCTGCTTGTTCAGTTCACCGTCTTTCATACCAATTACGTGTTTAAAGGCAAGCGGGTCTCGCAGTTACCCATGGCCAGACTCCACTAAACAGCGCAAATCCACTCCTTCCCTGCTAATCCAGCTACTCACAACACTCCCAAACTCTCTCGCCCAAATAGTCCGGCTGTTCAGAACAATTCCGAGCCTTCCTGCTCAGATAATCGACCGACGGACAATATGGCCAAGATCTCCTGTTTACACAATCTCAATCCAGGTTACAGGTGGTAGAGCACAATCTAGTGCAGTCAGAGTCTGTTTTATCTCCTCTGCCTTTGTGCAGAATATAAAGCATGTACAAATAGTCAAAACCAACAAACCGCATTGAATGTATCAATTCAACCACAGAAAAGTACACAGACAAGTCTGAGTCACATGTTAACTCTTCAAAGAGTAGGTTTTTTGGAATGTTTTTTCGAACACTCTATATCAGTGCTCTAGAATCACAGTGCCAGTAGTGACTGTTACATCAGCATTAGAATGTTCAGTTAAGCACATTCTAATCACGTATGTGTGATCTTAGCTAGCGAGCTAGCCACGCGGGGGCCGTCGAACAGCCATGAGTGCTGTAGCGCACTGCCCCTCCGCTGACGGCTTCCTCAGCTCTTTCACCCTGCCGTACCACCACAGCACAGGTCAGGGAGGGTAAGCCCCAGGCTCTCCCACACAGCCCTCTCCTCTGTCCTCAGAGACACACACAGGGTTAGGGGCAAGGTCAGAAATAATACAAAAGGCTCACAGACCTGTCTTTAATGGAAGAGTCCCCATCCGACCTGATGGAGGGAAAAGAGAAAGAGAGGGGGAGAGAGAGATAGATCAGTAAATTGTTGACAAACCACTTTCGACAGACTGATTACAGGTGGGTGCGGCTCAGAAAATCAAACGATTCACAACATTTGGTTTGGACGCAACGCGCACACAATGTCCCTGCATACAGCGCTGTTCTGCCCACGGCCTCTTAGGCAACTCAGGTACTGTAGTAACTGTCATTCTGGACTCTGTGTACCACAGTAATTACAGCACCTTGTATAGGGACAGGTTTAATTACACTGAGGTCATACTAATTACTCCTGCTTAGAGCGGAGCACCTCCCCCTCTCCAATAAAAGCTGTTAAAATGGCTTTTTAAGGATGATTCACTGCAAGTTGCTAAGCAATTACTAACAATTTGAGAGAAAATTAAATAAAGATGGCTGATACGGAGAAAATGTTAACAAAAATAATAATGACATCCTTATGACACTTATAAGTAATAAACAGATAAACATGAACATTAATTATATTTTATTAATAATTAGCTGTACCATCAGGCCTACAGAATTCCTGTTTTCGGGGGGCCAGAATAAGTGGGGAACACAGTTTGCCACTATGGTGAAAACAGTTTTCTATAACATTAGATTCAATTATTTTTAAACTGCACAGAGTAAAGCACTATGACAATGAAATAGTTTGGCATAATAGTGCAAAATAGTGCAAAAGGTGCAATGTGTAACAAAAATAATAAATACAGGATAAATATGAATATAGTATGTACAAGTGCGATTAATGTTATAAATATGGGCACAGGACGTAGAATATGGGCGGGGAATGAATAAAAAATAAAATATATACAGTACTGTGCACAAGTCTTAGGCACCTGTATAACATTCTGTACAAAAACAATTCAATGAAAGTTCCGAAATATATATACGATACATGTTTTAGTAATTTGGCAGAATAGTTAAAAACTGAATCAAATCAATATTTTTTGTGACCACCCTTCGGCGTTAAAACTGCATCACTTCTCTGAGATAGCCAACGCTGTCCTGCAGTTCTATAAGACAATCAGCAGGGAGGTTGTTCCAAGCATGCTGGAGAACTTGCCACAGTTCTTCTGCAGACTTTGGTTGGCTCCTTGCTTCTGATCTCAGACAGCCATGATCAAGTTTTTATGTAAAAAGTAGTAAATTGCTTACAGTAATATGTTACTTTTTTAAATTAAATACAAAAATGTCCCTGTAAAATAAAATCTTTTGGAAAATTTATATTTGAAAATGTGTTATTTTATACAAACACACATAAAAAAAGAAACATATATATAATAAAGTCTCGGGTGCCTAAGACTGCTGCACAGCACTGTAAATGATGTACAGTACAGACACGCACAGTAGGTGGACAGGGCAAGGTCTTTATGGTGTTTGTCTCAGCTACTGAAGCTCTACTGAAGATCTACTGAAGCTCTACTGAAGCTCTACTGAAGATCTACTGAAGCTCTACTGAAGCTCTACTGAAGCGCTACTGAAGCGCTACTGAAGATCTACTGAAGCTCTACTGAAGCTCTACTGAAGCGCTACTGAAGATCTACTGAAGATCTACTGAAGATCTACTGAAGCGCTACTGAAGCGCGACTGAAGACTGCTGTGTGAATGCAGTCTGTGGGCAGCTGTGCTCCAGTGACAGACTGCAGTGAGGGAGAGACTATGCTCACTGCGCTCAGAGAGCTCTGCCTCTTATCTGCTGTAATTCGCTGGATTTCAAATTGTTCTTGTTTTGTTGCTCTTGTCTGGTCCTGAGGATAATTTAAACTGACCAATTCATACTTTAATTTAGGTGCAGATCTTGGTATTTAATTTTACTCACATTCAGGTTTTGAATGTGCTATCCGACGTCTGTATTGTGGTAAAAAAGTAATGGCAGAATCATGCAGAAATACTGTTTCAAGCTAAAATGAGGTTGTAGGTTGCAAGTAGTTTGCAGTGAATCCTATGTTTTTGTCTCAGGAAATAGTAATCTTGGGACAAAAATACAGAATTCACCTTAAACTATAAGCAGCTAGGGTCATGAATTTTAGCTTGAAATATTATTTTTCTGCATGTTTCTGCCATTAAATGTATAACTCTAAAGATATTTATATTAAAACAAATTTATGATACCAGAATAATTACATATTTTGAAGTTTACTACCAGGGTCTAAGTATGACAGTATTGTTCCAACACACATATATTAAAAAAGCCTTTATTGAATGTTTAATGGTAAAACCATTCTAATCTCCAATTCAGAATCATGTAAATGAAACCAGGGCCTTCAGATTCTTCATGTGCCTTTTCCATTAATATAAATGTTGAATAGCATTTTCAGAATGCTGCAACATTGTGTTCAAAACAGATGACACAGTCTAAAGTGCAATAGCATATTTGTATTTATCAAATTACATCTTTCAATATTTCAAAACTATTTGATGAACAGAGATGAGGGAATTAGAGAGGGTAAGACTGACTCTTAGTTACCAATCATGAAATGGGAAGTCTGTTATTGAGTGATTTTTGGCAGTACTCAACATTTCATCTCCCAAATGTGTCTGAACGCTTATACTGTACAGACACTCAGAACACACTTGTAGTCCTACTACACAGACACATAGGGCAGTAAAGTGTCATATTGGAGCCAAGTGGCTCTGCAGACTATCCAAAAACACTCACATTCATTTTTTTTATATAATATGTAAATAAAGTACAGGATGCAATACCCCTCCACCCCAAATATACATATATATGATATTTTCAGTCAATTTCCCATAAGTCATGTCCCATTTTTCCTCGCTACAGAACCACAATTAAAGCACTATTCAATTATTGCATTATTTAGAGCAACACGGCGCAGTAATATTTACTGCATACAGTATCTACGCTACATAGATCATATGCCATATTCCATGATACACTATGCTGTAGACAGTTATATAATGAACTGATGGAGTGACTGTTTCTGGTCCATCCTAACTTCTAACGACACAACAGAATGAATTACTAGGCTTAAGGAGAGTGTGTGACCGTGTGGTGGAGGCACTGAGTATCTCCCTGAACGGGCTGAGGCGAAATAATCGATCAAGCTGCGTAATCAAGCTCAGGAGGAACAGAGAGCCACATACTCTCTGCCACGCCAGGAGCAGGACTTCCAAGTACCATCCACAGTGCTTAGAATTCATCACAGTGCATTACACTGTATTATCTGGTCTTTGCAGGGCGCTATTGGGGGAGACATTGGCTCAGGAGGTACGATTGGTGGTCTAGCACACGGAAGGTTGCCAGTTCGATCCCCCCGCCCCGATTGTCAAAGTGTCCCTGAGCCAGACACCTAACCTCCGCTTGCTCCTGACGAGCTAGTGACAGCTTCTCGCTGTTGGTGTGAGAGCGTGTGTGAATGGTTCAACGGGTGAATGAGAGGCGTTAACTGTAAAGTGCTTTGGATAAAAGCTCAATATAAATGCAGTCCATAAAATGTAAGCACTGTGTTCTGTCACTGCGGCGGAGAGGATAGAGCCCAACTCACTGTCTCTGCGACGGCGGGGCGGTTTGGGTGCCCTTTCCCTCGCCCCTCTCCGGCTTCTCCCGCTCCCTGTCGGCCGCGGCTCGCTCCGCCCTGTCGGGGGCCGACCCGCAGGACAGGCCCCGTGTCAGCCGGCCGTGGCCCCGGGCCTCGCGCACCGGCACGGGCGGAGGGGGCGGCGGGACGCCGCCGTGGGCCGGGGGGGCCTGGCTCTCCGGCGCCGGGTGAGGGGTGCGGTCCAGGCGCAGGTCCTTGTTCTCCTGGCTCAGCCGGTCCAGCTGGACCTCCAGCTCCTCGATGCGCCTCCTCTGGGTCTCCAGCAGCTTCTGCTGGCTCTCGATGATGTTGTTGAGCTCCAGGAGGTACTCCACCGCCCGGTTAGGGCTCTCCGGGCTGCCCTGGCCTGCCTCCATGGTCAGGAGCCCCCTCTACCCGGTCACTGCAGCAGGTGCCAGGGTGACGATGCGGAGCTCTCCCCCCCCCCCACCAACACCGAGTGGGGGGGGAGAGGGAAGGAGAGGTGGGGGCTGGATAGGGCTGAGAGACTCGGTCTCTCTCCCCACACTCCCAGAGCCCTGGTCCAGCCACTTGGAGGTCTGGTTCCTCAAAACGCTCTTTCTCGGGTCTTGTCCAATCAGCGGAGGTACAGTGTCACGGTTCTGGGAGGGTGTGGGGGAGCAGTGGGGGGCCCTGCTCTCAGATCCACACCAACGAGGAAGAAACAGCCAGTGAGGCTGGAACGTGAGATGGAAGGGAGATTAGGTTTGATGAGAGGGAGGAGCTTAGCTTAGTTTCGATCAGAAGTAGATATGTGCTGAGGGAAATGAGTTAGGAGGGTATTTGTGTTTGTGTGTGTCTGTGTTTGTGTGTGTGTGTGTGTGTGTGTGTGTGGGGGTCTGTGAAAGCTTGGGAACAATACATCCAGATATTTCTCAGTGGAAGGAGGGAAGGGGGATACAGGAAGTGTTCACCTCCTCGTGTGTTCCTCCTGTGTTCCCACATACCTTGCTCCATGAACCCCCAGGCCCTCCATCTTAGCAGCAGGATGCTTTCAGCTGATCTGGTGAAAATTTGCCGGGGAAACGGATTCACGAATGGAGCGAGCTGAAAATGTCAGCTGCACACTCGCGTTTCTCCCGGACGGTAAAGAGCTGCCTGACGGCTGTCCCACAGTGACAGGAGGGTGCGAGAGGCGCCTCCAGATGCAGCGCTAATGCTAACGCAAGATTAGCAGACCAACGCCGCCTTCCTTACGCAATAAAACACAGAACATCCACACTCGCCCATCATCACAGAACACCCCTTTCCACAAAACCGATGCCCTACCCCATCTGACTCTCACACCCGCCACACGTTGGTAAGCAGAACCATCCTCGCACCTGCATCCCGTGTAATGAAGCTGTATTTTAGTATTTTACTCTCCACTCCTACGAATACTCTACAGTCCTTCCGTTTCCTACTCTCAGCCCTACACACTTATGTCTATTTATTCAGAGACAGGCAAACACAGGCTGTCTCCTTCTCTTTGCCTCTGTCCTATCCTCTCTCCCAGTCTTGCAGTCTCTCACACAAGAAAAGAGAGAAAACCACAGAGAGATGGATAGCTAATTCATCTTAGTCTCTCTCTTCCTTTTTAATTCCCACCTGCTATTTGTAGCTTACTTTCTCCACATAAATGGGCAACGTGCCTCCCGCAGATGATTACATCGTTTGAAAATTAACGGAATTTAAAAAAATATTATTATTGGTGCATATGGGTTCAGTTCATATTTTCTGTGGCTCCCTCGCCTGCTCTTGCTGCAGATAAGAAAAAAGAAAAAGGACGGGGAAATCCAAACGACAATTACTCATACGTCTTTAAGACGTGTGTCGCCGTCAAGAACAACGTGTAATTAAAAATGTTCCAAAAAATCTTCCTTTCCGTGGCGCAGGAATCTTCTCTTTTTTTCGGTTCTTGCTGTCAATGCGGCTCTGTCGCACTGTTCCGCGTGCCCGGGAAACGCAGGCAGGAGCGCTCTGAAATACACGCATTCAAGCAACCCATACCAAATAAATAAATAAATAAACTAGTTCATTAATGAATGCTCAGATAAACAACGAAAATGACTGAAACCAACAAGTACAACCTAAGCAATCGTGCAATTCGCATTAAAAGCAAATGCCAAGCATATTTTATATTTTAAAAGATGTTCAACCAAATATTCAACCAAATGTTGGCTGACCAGCTACAACCGCAAAACACATGCTGGATTTTACTGCATACAGGAATCTAACGATCGTCCTGTAATTCATTCACAAAGCATACATAACCTTCAATATTTATTATTAGCATGAATTATTAGCATCTTCACCTAATACAGTGCCCGTCTTCAAATTGATTCAGCGAAGCACAAAATAAAATTAACTGAAGTCAAGCCGGTCCTGGATTCGGTTCGGATTTTGGATTCCCGAGGCTGATTCCTGAGGTCCACTTCCCTCCCCGCCGGACTCCGTGTGCCGCACCTGCCTCCCCCTCCGCCATACTGCACCGCAGAGTACTGAATGCGCCTCCGCTAGGCTGGTTCAGCGTCACCGTCCCTACAACTGGAGAGAGGGGGAGCGCTGGTGCAGGGCTCGCTTAGTCCTGTGAGTCAGGGCAGATATGTCTTTTATTTTCTCATCCAATGCTGTGACGTTAAATACTAGAGGGAACTTCAGTGTGACACTATTACGCAATTTAGCCAATGTGTCGGCCATTTTGGATCTAACAACGACGAGATTTCCTTAGAGAGGGTCATTGAACTGAGCCAGAATGGCCTCAGTGTCTGAGATCCCCAAACTTAAAACGTGTATTAACGCCTGTCTCGCACGCACACACACACACACACACACACACACACACAAACACACACACGCGCGCGCACGCGTGCGCACACACACGTTTTCTCCTTTTCGTTCAGATATGGTTTATTGGAATGGCTATACATTTCAACAGCTAATGGAACAAAAACAATTTTATTAAATGTCCAACATTATATGAACATGTAGCCTACAGCAACAGTGTAGGCTATGTGTTCTCTGATTTAAAAAACCGGTGAAACATAATTATTTTGATGTATTTTAGCAAATCAATAGTGCATTAATTATTTTGGACGTAGAAAATTATGCTTTTTTTATTAAAAAAAAAAAATAATCTAAGGACATATTCACAAAATGAAATTGAACCATTTAGCCTCCTATATTCACATACAGACACGTATGCAAAGTACAAGGCAAATGGGCAAACAGTAGCAGATACTTCTAGTCATGTGGTACGAATAGTAATGTTGTGGCAGTAGTAGTGCAATTTGTGCAAACAGTATCATTTTACACTTTACATATTTCAGCCAGTTGTGTGTCAGCAGCCAGTCATGTACATACGGCTCAGGAGCTTCAGTTAATGTTCACATCAACCATCAGAATGTGGAAAAATGTGATCTTAGTGACTTTGACCATGGAATGATTGTTGGTGGCAGACAGAGTGGTCTGAGTATTTCAGAAACTGCTCATCTCCTGGGATTTTCACACACACTTGTCTCAAGAGTTGGCAAAGAATGGTGCAACAGACAGAAAGCAGACAGAAATGCTTTGTTAATGAGAGACATCAGAGAAGAATGGCCAGACTGGTCAAAGCTGACAGGAAGGTGACAGTAATGCAAATAAGCACACATTACAACAGTGGTATGCAAAAGAGCATCTCGGAACACACAACGCATCATAACTCTAAGTGGATAGGCTACAGCAATAGAAATCTAGAAAATAAGTCTAATAAATACCTAATAAAGTGCTCTCTGTGTATATCTCAGAGTGTTGGTGGGTGTGGGGTCACCAGCCAAGCTGGCTATGTGTTTTCAATTTCAAGAGATCAACATTTCAGTACTGTACCTTGATTCTAGCCTTTTGATTGCCCTTGGAGTCTGTTATTTGTCTTTGTCAACAAGGGAAACTGTGTTCTGCCAATGAATAACAAGGAAGCAAATATGAGGCTAAGGAATAAAAAAAATAAAAAAGGCCAGACGTAGGCCAAACCTTATGCTTGCCAAAGGACCTGGTAGACCAAGGGCAACCTCTACATTTGATGACTGAATTCGTTCCATAATGAATGAAACCCCCAAACCCCTGTTTGACAGATCAGAAAAACTATTCAGGAGGCAGCTGTGGATGTATCAGAAGATGGACAGAACTACCGTGGCTAGTGGCTACACAACAAGATGCAAATCACTAGTTATCCAACAAATACAGGATGGTTTAGTGACAGACTGCTAAGAAGTACCTTGAAGAGTTCTGGTCTTGACAGAAGAGACCATCTTGTATCAGACTGATAGCAAGAGCACAGCCTGGAGGCCAAAAGGCCAATGGCGATGGGGGTATCATGGTTTGGGCATGTGGCTGTCACAGGTACTGGCTCACTTGTCTTCACTGATTATATAACTGGCAGCAGCAGGATGTACAGATGCATCTCAGGTTTAACATGCATTTCATATCCTGAGAGAGCAGGACCAGAGAACACACTCAGCATGGCTGCATACAGACCTGGGAGAGCTGCACCAGAGAACACACTCAGCATGGCTGCATACAGGCCTGGGAGAGAGCTGCACCAGAGAACACACTCAGCATGGCTGCATACAGGCCTGGGAGAGAGCAGCACTAGAGAACACACTCAGCATGGCTGCATACAGGCCTGGGAGAGAGCTGCACCAGAGAACACACTCAGCATGGCTGCATACAGGCCTGGGAGAGAGCAGCACCAGAGAACATACTCAGCATGGCTGCATACAGGCCTGGGAGAGAGCAGCACCAGAGAACACACTCAGCATGGCTGCATACAGGCCTGGGAGAGAGCAGCACCAGAGAACACACTCAGCATGGCTGCATACAGGCCTGGGAGAGAGCAGCACCAGAGAACACACTCAGCATGGCTGCATACAGGCCTGGGAGAGCTGCACCAGAGAACACACTCAGCATGGCTGCATACAGGCCTGGGAGAGAGCAGCACTAGAGAACACACTCAGCATGGCTGCATACAGGCCTGGGAGAGCAGCACCAGAGAACACACTCAGCATGGCTGCATACAGGCCTGGGAGAGAGCAGCACTAGAGAACACACTCAGCATGGCTGCATACAGGCCTGGGAGAGCAGCACCAGAGAACACACTCAGCATGGCTGCATACAGGCCTGGGAGAGAGCTGCACCAGAGAACACACTCAGCACCTGCTGATATCTACCGGGCACAGACTCCAAGCAGTCATTGCATGCAAAGGATATGCGACAAACATGACAATATGAAGACGTTCAAGCTCAAAATCTCATAATGTCCTGAAATGGGGCAGCTATGTATAAAAAGTGCTGCAATTTCTACACTGTAAAATGAAAGTGTATATAAAATACCCTTAAATAAAAGCTGAAAATGTGAATTGTTTGATTCACATGTGCTGCCTTTTTGTGGTCATCAATGTGATTCAAATTTCTTTTCAAATACAAAATACACCCTCTCTCTTTAACTGTGCTCCCCCATACCTGCCCCCCCTCTGTGTCTGCCCCCCACTCTCACACTCTCTCTCACACACGCACACAGAATGTTGCAGGTGGGTGGGCTGTCGGCCGCTGTCATGCTGCTCCCAGCTCTCCAAGGCTGCGTCTCATGATTCATGCTGTTCATGTGGGAGAAGCACAGCGCTGTTTAAACAGAATAGAGGGAGAAGCAGGAACACAATATCTGTACGTAATTCTCCCACTAATTAAAGGCTTTTGTTTAACATTGAAAAGGGAATCCTGCATTGCGGCTGTACTTTGCAGTGCTAGTGCCAGCACATTCCTCTGCTCTGCACAATGCTAGCAAAAGCCCTACACGCTGTTTACACACTGCACTGCGCAGTGCTAACACTGATATATACACTACTAATACCCTGGAAATTGGACTGTTGAAATTGTGTACTCTCCTTCTCTCACCCTCACACACACACACACACACACACACACACACACGCACAGCAGCTAGGCTTAAAACATGAGAGAAAGCCCTCTCAGCACAGTAGCTAATAAACCCTGTCCGTAATGACAATACTGATAGCAGAATGCAGATGTGGTGAGCCATCTGCACTACGCTAATGTACTGAGGCTGCTGGCTGTCTGTACTGTCCTGTTGTACTGAGGCTACAAGCTGTCTGTACTGCCCTGCTGAACTGAAGCAGCTGGCTGTCTGTACTGCCCTACTGAAGCTACAGGTGGTCTGTACTACCTTGTTGAAACTTCAGGCTGTCTGTACTGCCCTGCTGAAGCTACAGGCTGTCTGTACTGCCCTGCTGAAGCTACAGACTGTCTGTACTGCGCTGCTGAAGCTACAGACTGTCTGTACTGCGCTGCTGAAGCTACAGACTGTCTGTACTGCGCTGCTGTACTGATGCTACAGCCTGATTATCACATTCGCTTTCTTCAACAGTGATGCGATGTGAAATAAATGATCCTGCCTCCATGGTACTGTACACAACAGTGAGGCTGCGTGTGTCTGTCTGAGCATGTGTGTGTCTGTCTTTTTGTGGACTGTGTGCGTGTGCATTCGTCTGTGTGTGTGTTTGTGTGAGCATGTCTGTGTCTGTCAGCTTGGAGACTGTGTGTGTGTATGTGTGTGTGCATGTTTGCTGGGGTGAGCAGTGTCAGCTGGGTATTTGTGCTCCTGTGATTCAGTCCCTCCCACACGATTCCTCTTCCTTTATTTTTGCAGCAGAGAAAAGGAGTGTCCTGTTTGTCCTCTCTCTCCCTCTGCAATTCATGTTTAGAATGCTAAAGTCATGGAATTCTATCACTGTCTCTGCATATACACTGCACCCACACACTCACACACACACACACACATACACACACACACAGGTCAATGCACACATGTGCACACACACACACAGTAACTCAAACAAATGCATTCACATTTCTCGCATTTAGTTAGTAGACATTTCAGGTTTATGTGTAAAAGCCTTAGAATCAGAAGCACTTAAAAACACAGAAATGCAGGTATGAAAGGAGTTTTGCCATCTCAATATCAGCTGTGTCCTGAGTTAAGTTACTCCCAGCACTGTGAGTTGGATAAGGGTCTATATGATGAGGATCACTCCAAATACAACCATTCATTTATGGCACCTCCCTCATCAGCATCACCACAAAATTATCATTATGGATTTCATTGGTCCTCGGTAGGTTTACACATTTAATTAGTCTTGATGAGTTCACAATTCTTTCATCCTGTAATGCCCAGAGGCTAGTTATTACACTGTTCGAAGGGATCGGGCATTTTTCTATTCACAGGTCCAAGGAGGGATGCGACTGCTGGAACCATATTGTAATTGTTCAGTTTTTACATTACATTACATTACATTAATGGTATTTGGCAGACGCTCTTATCCAGAGCGACGTACAGTTGATTAAACTAAGCAGGAGTCAATACTCTCCTGGAACAATGCAGGGTTAAGGGCCTTGCTCAAGGGCCCAACAGCTGTGTGGATCTTATTGTGGCGACACCGGGGATCGAACCACCGACCAATATGTTGCCAGTTTAACCCTTGTGTTCTGTTAATTGTCAGATATACCCAGACTATTTCTTAAAGGAAATATAGTAATGCAACCATGCAATCATACTCAATATCACTCACAAAAATGTTTTAAGTGAAATTTTCTCAAAAGACAGGAAATTAAATTGATTGCTAACATCAGCCTGCTCTCCATCAAGGCATCCGCACAGATCTCTGACGACTGCTACAGCCATGTCTACTGTACCTCTAACAACATGCTCACCACTGGGCAGTTTAAGATTTTATCAGCTTCTGTGTTTCCTGTTTCCTTATTTTCTGTCTCAGTCCCTAGCGTTTTCGCCTCTTGTGTCCCTCTGTGACCACCATAGTCTGTTTCCAGTTTCATTCCCTCATTCATCTGTTCCACCTGTGCTTCATTTTGTGTCTCCGCCTCCCCACTCCTTAATATGTACTTCCTTCCAGTCTCTTGTCATTCAGTTCACCTGTTTCTCTTTGTCTGTCAATCAGTTAGTCTATTTAAGCATGTCCTTTTCAGTTTTTTGTGACTAGTTCGTCTTTCTGTGTTTCGGTTCTAGGTCCCCGTACCTGTGCCCTGTATCTGCTCCGCTCCGGATTTGTTTTTGTTCATGACCCCTGCCTGCTCTTTGGACTGTCTCTTCGGATTGCGATTTCTGTACCCCTGCCCTGTTTGGACTGACTACATGGTTTTTGAACCCTGCCTGTGCCTCGGATTACGCTCTGTGTGCCCCTCATCTACTTGTGTCATTAAACCTGATATTTTCCTGTTACCCCTGCATCTGCACTTGGATCCTCTACCCCTCAGATTCAAACCTCTCAAAGAATTAGTCTTAAAAGTAACCCACTGAAAAGTGTATTGGCAATTTTGCATATTAAAGTTAGATGCAATATACACTCACCAAGCACTTTATTAGGAACATTTTTATTTTATTAAACTATTAATGTGATTATCTAATCAGCTAATTGTGTGTTCAGTTAATGTTCACATCAACCATCAGAATGGGGAAAAATGTGATCTAAGTGACTTTGACCGTTGAATGATTGTTGGTGGCAGACAGGGTGGTTTGAGTATGATCTCCTTGGATTTTCACACACAACAGTCTCTAGGGTTTGCAAAGAATGGTGCAAAAAATAAAACCAAAAAACAAACAAACCAGTGAGCAGCAGGTCTACAGAAAGAGACGCCTTGTTAATGAAAGACGTCAGAGGAGAATGGCCAGACTGGTGGTCAAAGCTAACAGGAAGGGGTAAATAACCACACATTACAACAGTGGTATGCAGAAGAGCATCTCTGAACACACAATGCATCATAACTCTAAGTGGATAGGCTACAGCAGTAGAAGTCTAAAAATAACTCTAATAAATAACTAATAAAGAGCTTGGTGAGTGTAGTTATTTTGCACTTTTTTAAAACATGCTTTATTTCCAACATGTCCATGTTTCCTATTTGAGACCACATATCTTGTATCACTCTTTCAACATAGCTTGCCCACAAACTGTGTGGATACATAGCATAACATTTTTAAACCAGTGCGATTAGATAGATCCTGCATTAAAGTATATGTTGCAGAGCATATATTGCTATGATCTCATTCATATATGCCTACTGTATTCATTCAGGATAAAAGTGTGGAAGCACAGGGGATGGTCGAACACCAGGCAGGCAGGGCAATGCAGAGCAGGCAGACTGAGGGCCAGAGTGAGTGAGGGTCGAA
Source organism: Osmerus eperlanus (assembly GCF_963692335.1). Classification (NCBI taxonomy): domain Eukaryota; kingdom Metazoa; phylum Chordata; class Actinopteri; order Osmeriformes; family Osmeridae; genus Osmerus; species Osmerus eperlanus. The sequence continues at coordinate 4,571 of NW_026911194.1, read as the reverse complement.
ACCAGGTAGTCAGTCCAATGGGGGTCGGAATGGGAGCTGGGAGTTTTTATTTTCTATCTGTTGAATTTATCTAAATAATAATATGCTGCCATGTAAATTCTCTGCATATAACTGGGTATAAATGAGAGTCTTGTTCTGCACACACTGAATATAAGCTACAGGGCTATAACAGATCTGTGCTGATAGCAGGCTGAGGTTAGCATTAGGTCTGATCAATTAAATTTCCTGTCTTTTGAGGCTTTCAGAAAATGCAAACAGTTCACTTGAAACATAGTTTGTGATTAATTTCCTTCGTTTTTACACCAATTTATATTTGGTTTGATTTATAGTTGATAGGTCATTGTAAATATGCACTGAAAATAAAAGCCTTGGCTTTTACCGTTCATTGATAATACATTATTGGTTCTCAACCTTCTACGGTCTATGTTCTCAACCAAAAGTTTTGTTTTTATAGCGAGTATTCATAACGATGCATGATTTAACCACGCTCACTATAATACATGAATTTGCCTAGAGCTAGACATGTCTGACGTTAGGCTAACTTAGATCATAACCATACCACAGAATGTGGTAGCATAGGTTGTGAGCAAGTTATACACCGTACATTTAGGTAAGTTAATTAGCCGCCATAGCTAATACAGATAGAATGGCTGTCATTAGGTCTAACACTCTTACTTACTAGCTACGCTGTATGTTACTCATTAAAATTAATGAAACGCATTGGTACAAGCCAGTTTGGCTAGTTGTACAAGACAGACCAATTTATCATAGTGCTAGCGACCTGGCTAACACAAATTGGATAACTTAAACTCATTATGAAAGGGAACGTTTATTAGACTATGTTAAGCTTCGCCGTTGGTGCTGGCCATATCAGCTAGTTATCTAATCTAGCTAGACCCAATTAAACATGCATTAGCCACAGTGATGCTGAAAAGATAACGGTAGTCACCCCAGATCACACCCAATATAACAGTTCGCTGATTTTAGAGCTAGCAGTTACATGGAGCTAGAGCTACAGTAGCTAGCAGTTACATTGAGCTAGAGCTATAGTAGCTAGCAGTTACATTGAGCTAGAGCTACAGAAGCTAGCAGTTACATTGAGCTAGAGCTACAGAAGCTAGCTAACCTAAGATAAGTTAGCTGGCTACATCTATTATTCTACCTACAAATGTTATTAGCTGACTAGCATGCTGTTTTTGCGCAAAAATAACTTAATTTAAATCTAAATGATCCCGACACATTTAATTAAGCTTGTCTGCCTACTTATTTGTGCGATTATCTAATCAGCCAATCGCTTATTGCCAATCGCAGTGCAATGCATGAAATCATGCAGATACGGGTCAGGAGCTTCAGTTAACGTTCACATCAAACATGAACAGAATGGGGAATAAATGTGATCTCAGTGAATTTGACTGTGGCATGATTGTTGGTGTCAGATGGACTGGTTTCAGTATTTCTATAACTGGGAAGGGGAGTATTTACATTACATTACATTATTGGCATTTGGCAGACTCTTATCCAGAGTGACATACAGTTGATTAGACTAAGCAGGGGACAATCCTCCCCTGGAGCAATGCAGGGTTAACGGCTTTGCTCAAGGGCCCAACGGCTATGCAGATCTTATTGTGGCTACACCGGGATTAGAACCACCGACCTTGAGTGTCCCAGTCACTTACCTTAACACTACACTACAGTCAGTTCTTCTTGGATTTTCAGGCACAACAGTCTCTAAAGTTTTCTCGGAATGGTGTGAAAAAACAAAAAACATCCAGTGAGTGGCAGTTCTGCTGACGCCTTGTTGATGAGAGAGGTCAACGGAGAATGGCCAGACCAGATCTGTATCCAATTGAACACCTTTGGGATGTGGTAGAACGGGAGATTCACAGCATGAATGTGCAGCTGACAACTCTGCTGAAATTGCATGATGCAATCATGTCAACATGGAATATTTTCAACATCTTGTGGAATCCATTGTATGAAGAATTTAGGCTGTTTTGAGAGCAAAGGGAGGCCCTACCCAGTATTAGTATAGTGCTTCTAATCAAGTGTAGGAACTTGTAGGTTATAAAAAAAAGAATCAATTTATACATGTAAAGACTGTTTGTATCATATACCATCGATTGGTACTGAATTACATTACTTTGTGTTAACTTTTAAAGCTATTAAGACTGGTTGGTCCTCTTCACACTTGTACTTGTGTTTGATCTGCACTTTGTTGTATGTCGCTCTGCATAAGAGCGTCTGCTAAATGCCTTGTTATGTAATGTAATGTAATGGTTGGTGTAACCCCCCGCCTTGTTAGTTTTTACCCTCAAGGGGCTAAATCTAACATTTCACTCCTGGTATTTACAGTCTAATTGCTAGTGAATGGTACGTCCCACAAATGTCATTATGGTATGTAATCATAGGCAAGGTTTGAATCGTATTAAAATGATTAATCTACCTCTGGTAATATTTTCACAATTCAGCCAAATACGAAATATGTTATTTCCCTACTCTCCCCTAATGGTTGCCATTTTTCACTGCTATATCACATTAACAATGAAAGTGTCAGTCATTTGTTTTGATAAAGACATTATATAAAAAATCCACTGTAATGAAGAAATGAGGGACATAAATTATGTTTATCTGTGAATAATTAAACAATGAAACAAATGAAGTTTCTAGACAGTAGAGTATTGATACTTACTATTGTCTAGAACTGACATTCTCATTTATTTTTTATTTCATCCTTTTATATTCAATGAAAACTTTTGTCAAAAAGACATAAAGCAAACAGCTGATGAATGGAATAACAAATACAAACATAAAACAAGAAGCAAATTTACCTGAATTTAGTCACTGGTCATGAAGCACTTTTCTCAAAAGTGTCATTCTTTTATTTTTTTTAAATGCAAGGGTTTAAAAATTCATGATTCATGATTCAAATGAACATGGATTGATGAAAACTCACTAATGTCAATGATAAGTGCAAACCTTGTTAATATGGTGTCAGTTGTCCATATGGTGGTGCTAAACAGACAAACTCATAGAACTCCTGACCCATGATGACAAACCTTTGTTTTCACACACCAAATACCTGACTTCAATTCTAAATGGAGCTAGCACATCAAGCAGGAGCATGTTTTGGAGAAGACTGCCTAGAGACAACCAACAATTTATCTGACATGGTAATATTGAGCTGCATCATTTTAGAGATGCGTTTTGGCCTTTTAAACGTTTGCTTTTCTTGCATTCATCCTGAAAGTTCCTGCGTCTGTGTCATCACAGGTTTGAATACTTGGTGGGATTGCCACACCCGACTCCAGTAGTGTGGGGGGAACAGCATAGAGGAGCAATTACAGAACACAAACACATTGAATCGATATCGCTACAAAAATGCCATTGTGAAAATGCATCAAACACCTTTTATTTAATTTTATTTATTTATTTCACCTTTTTTGTAGCTACTAGCACAAGGGCCAGGGTGCAGCCATATGATTAGAATGACAACCAGCATACGCAGGGGGCCCCAGGACCGAGTTTGGGAACCACTGCTCCAAATGCTCTAACTGGTCTATTTTTTTGTTAGAGGCAGGTTATTGGAAGAGCCAGGTCGAGCTGAAGCTAGTTCCCTAGATGACTGCTGTAGATTACCCGAAATTGTATTGCATGCAAGATTTGGACTTCAGCAGACCTTGGGAGATTGGAAACTTCCCCATGACCCAGTGTGCTAGGCCTGGAGCTTTACCCCCCTGGGCCAGTGAGAGTTTTTTGTATTCATTCCATTTATAAAATAAGGTAATGCCACTGACCTTTTCATGGCAAGGGTCTAGCAAATCAAATGCATAATGATGCAATTCTAAAAACCTGCTAGATCAGAAAAAAAAAACGTCAATAGAATGTTTTCTCTGGAGGAATTATCATTGTTGTCCGTTTTGCTGCTGCATACTTCTCCAAAAGTACTTGTACATATGAATGCTATTACCTACATTTTGAGACTGTTACGTTTCGGCAAAAACTGTCCTTGAGATTTTATGGCCAAAAAGGTTGGCATTTTACAAATTTGCAATGCTTACGTCTAAATAGAGGACATCGTTTCGGGGGAGGAATCTCTCGTCTCCCTCGTCCCTAGAGTAGATATGAAGACAGTGATCCAGGGCATTTTATATCACCCCATTTTATATCAGTGATCATTTAAGACATTCTGAAAATATTATTATTCATATTATTATTCAGTATGCTTATAAATAACGAGCAAACCTGCTTTTGAATAATAAATGACTTGAAATTATGGAATGTGTTTGACTTGTTGATGGGGGGTTGGGTATTTCAGCAAAACGTCAATTGATGGACCTCAATGAATATTCGTTAGTATGCAACATATTATTGTGATTATTGTACTTATTAATCTTCTCGACGTGTTGCTATCTGAGGAAAGCAACAGTGTGGGACAGAGGTAAGGGGGAGGGTGCCTGGCACGCTTAGAAATACAATGCAGCCACTAGCCAAAACACTGGACAAATCTCCTTTCAAATTGAAGATAATATCAGCCAAATAATTTAGCATTCTACATGTGTCTTTTCTAAGCT
>NW_026911193.1:5000-52201 GCF_963692335.1 Osmerus eperlanus | reverse complement strand
CACAACACACAGTGAAAAGTCCAAGGCTGAATCCCATTGGAGTTGCTGATTCGTCATTAAATATTACTTAGAAGCTCCAACAGGCTGCTGGCTGTAGCTTAGACTGACGTTATTTGTGAGGCCAGTGAAATAGCTGACATCTTCTGTTTGCCTGTGTGCTGCGTGGCCAGGCTAATGCAGCAGAGAGAGAGAGAGAGAGAGAGAGAGAGAGAGAGAGAGAGAGAGAGAGAGAGAGAGAGAGAGAGAGAGAGAGAGAGAGAGAGAGAGAGAGAGAGAGAGAGAGAGAGAGAGAGAGAGAGAGAGAGAGAGAGAGAGAGAGAGAGAGAGAGAGAGAGAGAGAGAGAGAGAGAGAGAGAGAGAGAGAGAGAGAGAGAGAGAGAGAGAGAGAGAGAGAGAGAGAGAGAGAGAGGAGAGACAGGCAGGCAGGCAGGGTAGCCTGCCCTCTCTGCAGTGAGCCAGTGCGTGTGCCAGGGGGACGTCAGTCACTGCCCCGGCCAGGCACTTGATTGGCACACCATTAATTACACGGCTCCAGCAATGCCCCAAAGTACTAAGTGGAGTTGAACTAGGGCGGGGGGGGGGGTTCTCTGTCGGCCATCTTTGTCTGGCTTTGTCCTCAGGCCTTGCCCCTGAGGCCACCTTTGATTGACAGCTCCCGGATCAATTCTGAGGAGCAGCTGACCCCCCCCCGACCCCGGCCCCTCCCCTTCCCATCCCCGCCCTCTTCCTCCCTCTCCATTTGCATGCTAATACCGTGTTGACTGAATACGCCCCGGCCGCCTTTGGCAATGAACTCCGGGGCAAGGCCCCCGCCAAAGGGCCGATTATCACCTGCCAAATAAATGTAGAAAACGGGGGCCCAGGAACGCTGGCGGTTGTTGGGGGAGCGTCAGGGTGACGTGGGGTCAGCGCGGGAGAGGAGAGGCCCCGGGGGGGGGCTGCAGAGCACAACAGACCCGGCCTGCCTGGTCCTCCTCCTCATGGGCTTTTTTTCAAAAACCACATCCAGTCGAAATTAGCAAGCCAGCTCACATTCATTCAAACGAATTCACGGAGTCTCCAAAGTGAAGGGGACGCCACCAAAGACTGGGAAATGTCTGGGTTCTCTTTCTGTCACGCAGGGCGCTGCCCGGTAACGTAAATTAGCCTCCGACGACAGAGCTCCCCTTCCGTTTCGTCTTTAAAAGGAATTTCTGAAGCATTTGCTGTTTTTTTGTGCATATTTAGACCTTATCAATAATTAATAAGTCCTAATTAGTACTCTTGGACACGGGGTGCTTGCAAAGTGAGGCGAGATTGAAAGTCCCTTTTAACTTGATTGGAAAAGGGAGGGGGGAGGTGGTTGCAATTCAAATAATGGATTCTTAATAGATTCCAGAAACACAGTGGAGTGTGAAGAGCTAATTGCAGAGAACCCAGAGAACCCCACGTCGAGGTTTCTGTCATTACAAAGGAGGGGGGGGAAGCTCTCACTCCTTTTTTCTTTCTCTCTTCTCATGTGTGTTCCTCTTTCTTCTCTGTGTGTGTGTCTCATTCATTATTTTTCTCTATCTGTCCATCTCTTTCTCTCACTCTCTCTGTGTTCCTCTTTTAGCTATCCTCGCCAGTCACTTGCATCATTCTACCCCCTGCTTTTCCCATCTGTGCCTCTCTCCTCGCGCACGCTCTCTCTAATCTATCTCCTCCTCCCCTTTCCTTTATCTCTCAATCTCCCCCTCCTTCTTGTGTGCTCTTGTCCTATTTCCTTCCTTCCTTCTCTGTTCCCTCCTTGCCTCCTTCTCCTTCCTGTTCTTCCACTTAACACCCCCCCCCCAAACCTTCTCTGTGTCCCTCCCTCTTGTTCTGGTGAGTGGTCTGATAGGTGATAAGTGACCTGGCCTGTGCACTGTCTCTGGTTTGGCAAGCCTGTGTGTGTGTGTGTGTGGCAGACTGATGGCTGTGAATGGCCTTATCTACCACAGGAGGTGGACAGATAGGCTTGCTTGGCTGTTATGTCAGGAAGCATTAACCCAGTTTGTCTGTCTAAGCAGCCAGTCAGACAGGCGAGAAGCAGCAGTTGAATAGGCCGGTAAGGCTCTCTCTCACACACACACACACACACACACACACACACACACACACACACACACAAGCTCACACTCGTGTGAACACACACACATGTCCTATACTGAGGAAAACACACAAAACAACTTCATCTTCCACGTGTAGCACTGCCACCTTCACATTGAGCGCACCACACACACACACACACACACAGGCGTGAGGAAGGGGGTAGAGAGCAGCCTAGGGCGCGGGGCTCGGGCCGGCAGATAGGATATCACTCTCTAACCCCAAACACATTTAGAGCTGACACCATGATTAATGAGCCCGGCTCCTTGGACTGGGGGGTTGAGGGGGCGGGGGGTGTGGGGGGGGGCGAGGGCTTTTTCTGGACACATTAGCCCCTCGGTGCCGACCTGCTCCATCTGGTCGCCGACACACCTGGGGATTCCCAGGATGGTCGTCCGGACGCCACTGAACACCCCCCCCCCCCCCCGGCTCGGCCCTCTGGGCAGCGGGGGGTGAGGGTTACCACGCTGCCCCCCTCCCCACGCCCCCTCCATGCCTGTCTCCACCTCCAACTTCAAAGTCACCCAAAACCACAAACCTGGTTTGTAATGATTTATTGGCGTGATTTGGGGAAATGGCTTTTTTCTTTTTTCTCTGCGTGTCCTGTTATGTTTTTGCTGTCCTCGTGTGCTGTTCGAACTGACAAGAGTTGTATATTTTCAGTATGCATGTGTATGCCGTCTTAAAAACGGATCGAGCAGGCTTCTGAGGAGTATACTATGGGAGGTCAAGGTACAGGGTTTTCGGTCAGAAATCTTGCAGTCAAAGGTCTACTTACATTTGGTGACCACGCCCTCCAGGTGAATGATGTTGGGATGGTCAAACTGGCCATGATTGACGCCTCAGACAGGAAGTCCCGCCTCTGCTTGTCGGTGTATCCTGCCTTCAGGGTCTTGATGGCCACACAGATCTCTCTCTTCCCTGGCATCTTCAGACGGCCGCTACACACCTCACCAAACTCACCTGGCATCACACACACACACACACACACGTTAATACAGGCTATAGAACTCGGCATATTGCCACGTGGATTGAATTAACACACAGACATACTTGATTAAACCAAATTCAAAAGCAAATGTTCAGCAATTAAATACTGATGACACACGGTCACCAAAGCGCGGGATGGGCGCATTCTAATTATTGATCGACCTTCTCTAATCCTAAATCCTCCTCTTCCTCAGCAGAGCAGAAAGAGAGAGGGAAATGGATATTGATTGCCCTTTTATTATTTTGTCATTGGATAGACTTTTTTTTTCCCCCTCCCTCTGGAGGAATCACAGAGAAACGGGTGTGAAAAGCGAGCAGGCGCCTTCTGGTCATCCCCGTGTCTTCGCCTGGCCACATGTTGCCCGATGTTATTGAGCAGAAACAGCTGTCAAACTTCTCACTAAAAATGGGCTCAGGCACGCTGGAACATACCCAGGACAACGGCAAGCACCGTTCATGTCAACGTTTGTAGTTCCTCACCGATGCCGATGACTTTCTCGATCTTGATGCAGGAAGCGTCGATCTCTTTGGCAAACTCGCGGACAGCCTGGTTGGGGTCCTCGTACGTAAAGGGGTCAACGTATATCCTCGCCCCTGGGGGGGTGGGAGAAAAAAAGATGGGTGAGGGGGGGAAAAAAACGAAGGTTAATTCATTCTGACGAGCACGCTCCATCTGCTGTGTGTATGCTGCGGGCTACACAGCGCTACCCCTCCTCGCCTCCCGCTGTACGGCGTCCTCTCGTCATTATCCACCGCTTTTTTGGCGCTATACGGCATCTAGCTCACGCCATCCAGTATCTCGATCTGTGCTGACGACGTGAGGCTCGCTTCGGGGGTTACGTCGTCGAAGCAAAACGCTTGGCGCAAACGGCTTCTTCGCCGTCTCTCGTTAGCTTGGTGCCTCGATATCTTTGGGGCGGGAAGGGTGCAATGTTGGGGAACGAGCGAGGGTTGTGTGGAGAGATCGCGAGTGGTCTGTACCTTGGTGCAGGTGTTTCTCTTCATCGGCATCCTGCTTGGCCTTGCTGTACTTACTCCTTCTGGGGAGAAAAACAAGATGGCGGAGGTGGTCAGGACGGTGGTCCGCTCACGCTGGGCGGATAACTGGTGCCTGGGCACCAGATGTGCGGTTTATTGTTCTCTCTGTGCCTCTCCCGTTTGATCTTTCCTGCCCTCTCTCTCTCTCTCTCTGTCAGCCCCTTTCCTCCTTCCCTCTCTCTCCCCGTCTTTCACTACCTCCATCTTTCTTCGCGGCCTCTATCCTCTGCTCTCGCTCTCTCTTCCCCTCTCATCCTGTGAGTGTACAAAGCCCCCAACAGGAGAGGCGAGACACAATGACACTGACCGTCAATGCATTTGACTCAAAGCCAACCACCTGCTTGGCTGCAGTAGGAGCAATCAAACCTCCCACCCCCCCCCCCCCCTCCCCCCCACACACAACCCTCCTCCCCGCACACAACCCTCCTCCCCGCACACACACACACACTCACAATTCTGACTTCCTCCCTCCATTCATCAGAATGCAAACACACACACATGAACACACTCAACTGACATCTAACTACCTTCTGCACACACGCGAACACTGTTTTCCATATAGAAAGGTACAGTGTCTCAATCACTCACTCACACACACACACACACACACGTGTCAGCAGGACCGTGGTTAAACCTGGAGGTTAGGGAGCCCCATCTGCATGTAATCCCATCTGTGTGTGTCACTGCTTTGTCCTCCTGGCTGGTTAACACACCCTCTGATTGGGTCACTGCAAACCCACCTGCTGCCTTTCTCTCGCCCTCTCTCTCTCCCCCCCCCTCACTCTCTTTCTCCCTTCCATCACTTTCTCCATGTCCCTGGTTCCTTTCCCTTTGCCAAGCCTCCCTTCGTTTCTCTCTCTTTCTCTCTGTCTGCCCCTCCATCGCTTTCCTTCTATTCATGCTGCTCACTGATACGCCTCGCGCTCGGCAGAGAAAATAACCACTTCCTGAGATTATGGCCACGAGGAGGGAGAGATAGAAGGAGGAGGAGGGATGAGGTGAGGGAGAGGAGCGAGGGGTCGCTGATTGCATCTCTTCAGCTGCCTCACCGTCAATCATGTCTCCTGTGTGGCAACATCGCTCAGCCGTGTGTGTGTGTGTGTGTGTGTGTGTGTGTGAGAGAGACACGTGTGCCACTTTTCAATCCTGCCTCGACTGCTACCAAGCAAGACGTTCCCATCACAAGGGAAAGAGGCAGAGAGAGAAAGAGGCAGAGAGAGACAGAGACCGAAAGAGAGTATGAGAGACAGAGAGACGCTGGGAGTCTTACCTTCTGCTGATGACGAAGGCACTGATGAGGATGATGAGGAGAACCACACTGCCAACCACAGAGACCAGTAACACGGTGGAGTTGGTCCCATCACCTATTATAGGAGCTGGAACTGAGAGGGAGAGAGGGGGGGGGGGGGGGGGGGAGGGGAGAAAGACAAAGACCCATGTCAATATGTTTATGCTCGATTAACGCTAGCTAGCCCACATGAAAACAACAATCCCATTCCTGTTTCAATTTGACCTCCCACTCTCTCTCTCGCCCTCTTCTTTTCCATCTATCTGTTCCTTCCTCTCCCTCCCATCTCTCTGTGTGGCCTGTTAGGGTTTTCCCTTATCCCCCATCCTCCATTTTATGAGTCGCCATAAAACTCTCGTGTTTGTCCCGGCTTCGGCAGGAGACAATGGCGGGCCGTTCCGCTGCGTGCTTGACCGTGTCATTGTCATGCGCGGCCGTCTCTGTCACAAAGGGGACACCTGCGCCCTGAGGCCTGACTGGAACACGACACCGCAGAACTACTTTATGATCGGCCCCAATCAGATGACAGAATCTGTCGTTAAAAGATTAGCTTTTCTTATGCGAGGCGACAATTAAAATGTGGCAGTGAAATAAAAACTATTTGAGTTTTTTTTTCCTTTTGTCACTCGCCACGTGGAAGGTTCATCCGAATATCCAATGTCATCTTTCATGACTACCATCAAATTGTTCAATTGACTGGTCTGAAAGACAGTGGCTCCGCCTGGTGATGTCATCAGAGCTAGGCTGTGTGGCGGACTCACCGGAGTTGGTCATGAACTCAAACGGGGCGCTGAAGTCTCCGTAGCCGGCGGCGGTGCGAGCGCGCACGTGGAACACGTAGGAGGTGAGCGGGGTCAGGCCCTTGATATCAGCGTTTCTGGAGGAGGTCTTGATGATGCGATAGCTCCTCTCATTCTGGTCCTGGGAAGACAGAGACAGAGAGACAGAGAGAGAGAGACACAGAGAGAGAGAGACACAGAGAGAGACACACAGAGAGAGAGAGAGAGACAAAGAGAGAGAGAGAGAGAGACAAAGAGAGAGAGAGAGAGAGAGAGACAAAGAGAGAGAGAGAGAGAGAGAGAGAGAGAGAGAGAGAGAGAGAGAGAGAGAGAGAGAGAGAGAGAAGAGAGAGAGAGAGAGAGAGAGAGAGAGAGAGAGAGAGAGAGAGAGAGAGAGAGAGAGAGAGAGAGAGAGAGAGAGACAGACAGACAGAGAGATTGAGCTCAAATGTTTTTGTCCTGCCTTACCCATAGGCATATTACCTTTCCGAACAACAAAACAATTCATCTTGTCAAATTTGATGCATCAGTCAAAGGACAACTCGAAAACTAGATTTGTTAACAGAAAAACTAAATTACCCACAACCCCCCTCACCTTCTCGTAGTATTTGACCTCATACTCCAGGATGACCCCATTGGCTCTCTCCGGTTGCTGCCATGCCAGGGAGATGGTGTGTCTGGTGATGTCCTTCGCCTGGATGGAGTTGACCGGAGAAGGAGCTGGTGGGGACAAACAGGGGAAGAAAATGAGATGTTGTCCTGGTGTCACCATGTTCTTATTGGTCTTGGGAGCTCATGAGTCTGTTTCGTTTCTTGCCTAACCCCCCCCCCCCCCCCCATTTTGCAGCTACTGGGAATGTCAAAAAGCGCAAAGAGTCATGAGGCAGTCAACGTGGTTTGTTTGCAAGACTTCGCTTCCAGGCTTCCAGGCTTTCCCTTAACCAGGCTATTAGCCAGTGGTTCCCCAACTGTGGTCCATCTGCAATACACTTGCTAACTGGGAAACACTGCTATAAGACAAGCTAGAGTCTCATCTTCTCATATTCTCCCTAAAGCTAGCTGTACCATTGGATCCACTCAACTCTGGAAACTAGTTTAGCATTGAGTCACGGATGCAGATTTCCCACATTTTCTACTGTGGGAAAGTCTACGCTGCTAATGACATCATGCCGGTCAACTCGGGGAGCTCGTTCCTTGTTTATTTTATTTATTTATTTTTACTTCCAGGGACCCAATCAATTCGTTTTCATTCAAGTCAAACAGGGTGATGTTATCTTAAGTCCCTTCTACAGCCACGATAATGAGGCCATATTTCAAGCAGCTGCACTTTATCTGCGCTCCCCTTTAGCATGTGAAGGTTAAAACCCAGATAGCGTCTAACACTCGCCTCCCTCCTGCGACGGTGTCACCGTCGCACAAATCAAACCGCTATCGCTGTGACAACACAGGAATGAGGTCAGGTACACACAAGGCACTACAGAGACTCGGTATATTCAAACAGAAATTCGGGGGAGCAGACAAGCACCGTGGGTAATTGTGCACACTCCGACTCAATTAAACGCGGGGGAGGGGCCTACTTATACAGGAAGAACCATCAGACCACACAGACGCATTAAAACCGTTTGGACGTGCTCAGAGCAGACAGGTACAGCTGGACAGGAGAGTTCAAAGACGTCGTCAGACACACCCCTCCCCTCTCCTTCTCCCCCCCTCTCCCCTTTCCTGCCTCTCGCCTCGCAAACGGCCTCAAATTAAACCCCTCGTAAAGCTTAAACTACCATTAACACTGCCTCCTCACACACACACACACACAGTGTTACTCTCAGATATCTCATCCGCACACCATTCACTGTAAAAACACAGACAAAAAAAGACCAAACTCTTTCACGTATGTTTTGGCAACATCCTTTCATTGCAGTGTCTGCCTTTCAAAGTTCACAGGAATATGAGTAGGCCGTTGAACCCTGACCCCTGCTACTGTAACTCCACACACGCTATAGGCTACCTGCTGCCTTTTAAAAAATTACTGGCCAATGATTAATGAGGATACCGCGATCCCCGATTATGATTGGATTATGTATGACACTATATACATTCTATTCCCTGTGGACTCCAGGGAGGCTAGCGCTCATGCTAACGCTAACAAAACCAGGCTTTTAGTGAGGGATTGAGTTCAAACAGGCCTGGAATCCAAGCACCGCCAATGGATTAAGTTTCAGTGGGGTGAGAAGGCAGGGTGGGTTGGTGATCGGAGGAGGAGGGGGGTTTGGAGGCAGGGGGGGGAGGGGGGGGGGGGTCTCAGACTGTTCTGAGTGTTGGGAGGTAAATAGATTTCCCAAGGTTGTGTCATCCAGCCGAGGCTAATGTGTTGCGTCTCTGTTAAACAATTAGACGGCGGCCATTTGTATCCCTCAGATCAATCTTGCTCGAGAGCGTCTGGCAGCCAGACCCAATTTGAAGGCCCCCACGGGGCTGGCCGGGGATGCTCCTGGTAGAGTCCCAGCGGCGGGTCAGCAGCCCCCGGTCCCCCCTTTGGTAATCCACACATCCATCTTTTCTCCAAAGATGACAGATATGGCGATTTAATCGTGTTCCGACCTTCGAGCTGCGTTTTCCAGCCCCCCGCTAACGTGAAGATAAAGATGAGTGATTCCGTGAGTGGTCCTCACTGAGGGTCCAGTCAGGAGGTCAAAAGGAAGGACACGAGGGAACGCCAATCAATAGTGACCACGTTTTAAGAATGGTGGCAGATACAGTCACACGTTCAAAACCCGAGAAGGGCACTGACGATATTTCTGGATTCGTGAAGGCTAAGTGAGCATCTTTGCTAGTACTAACTAACCACACAAAAACAATACACAGATAGAGGAGATTGTTGTAGACCGGAGGGTGACATTTGAGAATGAATGTGTTATTACTATCCGGCACCTCTAAAGAGGACTTGAAATGTGGGGCAGATCTGGGGTTCCTAACCGCCTCCTGAAAGTGAGTGTGGGCTTGAACACCGGCAGAATACTAAGTGGAGACGCAATGAATATTCACATCTCATTTTGGAATAATGTGCAGTAAAAAAGTATTTCAGAGCCTTGCGACACACACACACATATATACGCCCTGACAAACGCACATGCACGCTTACACACATACCTACAAACACACACACACACTCACACACAAAGAAACTCATTATACAACAGACGGATGGAAATACACGCCGGGTAAAAAAAAAAACAAATCTACACCTACTCACAGTATCTCACACAGACAGAAAAACTCCATCACACTGTACCTATCCATGTATAAGCCTCACAGCTAGGCAAAAACAAGACTGATTCTGGCTCGAGTTTCAGCTCCCTCCGGAAAGGGAGTCTGTGGGGTGACATTTTCAGTTTGTGAGGTTTTGTCCCAGTGTGACAGAGTTTGTTGAATGAGTGAGTTTGTGTTCGTTTGGAGGTGTTCCGCTCTCCAGGATCAGCTGTGGTTGGACCGTGTGGTTGAGAGGGTATGCGGTCGATTATGGTTTGACATTAAAGGAGATAGAGGCCGGGGAGCACATGTGGTTGCCAGATTGGAGTCTGGTTGCCAGATTGGGGTCAGTTGATTTGCTGCCGCCAAGGAAAAATCGACGAAGTGGGAGCCATTTTTCAGGGCGTAGAGAAAAATTTTCAAAAAGTTTTCCCATAAGAGATCCCCCTATACAGAGTGCTTCCATTCCACACGCCTACACACGCATGTTCAATCCCGCATAGACACCAAAACACACACACACAATGACAGACATGCCCACACACACACACACTCACTAGCCATGAGCAGCCAAATAGCACTGAGATGTTCGCACACACACACACACACTCACTAGCCATGAGCAGCCAAATAGCACTGAGATGTTCACACACACTATTTCTTTCTCCCTCTCTCACACACAGAGATGAATTCCCCCCAAAAAAGTTAAATACCATAACCGGCACCCCCCCACGCATCCCCCCCCCCCTTCCCCTTCCCCCCCTCACCTCCACCCCCTCCACCGCTGTCCCCTTCCTCAACCATAGGGGTGAAGAGGTTACACCCTCTCTGATTTACGAGGGGGGGGGGGGGCAAGGGTGGGAGTGGAAGAGGGTGGTGTTGCAGCGTTCATGGTGAGACCTCCTCCTCCGCTCCTTCTCTCCTAGAAACCTGAGCGTTGATCAAGGGCGGTGGCCCTAGTGGTTTTCCACGGTGCGTATTCTCATAAATCTATAATAATAAATGTGTAATCCACTGTGTCTGAGGGGGGGGGGGGGGGAGGGGAGAGGGGTTATGCACAGAGAGGGACAGACACAGATGACTGTCTGGATTACAGAGGGTGAAACCAGAGCTTCCCAAACCTCTACTGAGTATTAGTGGGGAGAAATCCAATCAGGCGCTGGCGCTGTTCTCTTCAACGCATACACACACACACACACACACACACACACATTCTGCAACTTAAATGCACACATCCATTCTTTGACATGGACATTCTCCGCCACACATTTACAAATGCATTCACAGACACTCACACACACACACACACACATTCAATCACGTCTAGATTTTCCAGCTGCTGAGCACCGTCTTAATGTAACTTTGTGAACAGGGAACAGTTGTGAAACATGCCTCAGTGACGAGCCAAAGGCAACATCGTTTATATCTTACTACTTCAAGATGATAACCCTAGAGCCACCTAGGGGGATTGTGTGTGCGTGTGTGTGTGTTTGTGTAGGTGTGCACATATGATGTGTGTGTGTGCCAGGACCAACACCTAAAGCCCATCTCTCCCATGTCTGCTTGGCAGGAGAGCACAACAGGTTCCACTGCTGCAGTCCATCCATCTCCAACCCTAACCCCCCCACCCCTTCTCCCCCAGCCCAGATAAATCAAGTCATCATGTCCTTAAATAGATTCCCGGTCCTAAGCAGAAAGAGATATTCTCTCTTTCCCAGGGATGAAAATTAGTGATAAAACCAACACAAAAAGGCACTCTGCATGCCACCCAAGCACCCAGCTGTAAAGCCCAAGGTAAAATCCTAAAGCGAGAGAGAGAGAAAAAGGCCCCAGCCGTAAAATACATTTGCACAACAACTGGAAACAAAATGGCCGAACGACAAAACAACGGGCAGCTTTCAACACCCCACCAGACAATAAGAGCGCTTCTCTGGCTTTCATCATCCACTCCAGCAGAACAATAAACGAGACAAGGTAGAACGCGCACACACACACACACAAAGTCGATGCATGTCCACCCTCACTCTCCTGCACAGTCCTCTCCAGAAGGCCTTTTTAATGAAGGCTTCCATTTTGAGAGATCAATGTTTTCCAATTAATTCATTTGATGATGACATTTATCTCCCATGCATAATCATGCAAAAATCGATGCAACTGATCAATGCATCTCACCAATAGTACAACAACAAAAAAAGGATCCAGATAGAACAGAATATCTCAACCAATAAACCACACACTCACCCCCCCCCCCACACACACACACACACACACACCGCACCCAAACCTACCCAACCATTCAACCACACACACACACACACCTTCCCTCCCTCCCAGCTCCCTCCCTCCCAGTCCACTCACCGGCCTGGTTGGTGGTGACCGTCACCGACACGGCCTGCTCCGGCCCGGGGCTCTGTGGGGACACCCCGTTGACGGCCCAGATCTCGAAGGTGTAGTTGGTGTGGGCCTGCAGGTCGTTGATGGACACGCGCGTCCCCTTCAGGCTCAGCTGCTGGGGGCTGAAGTGGACGCCGTTGCCGCAGGGCTGGCAGCGCGTGCCCTCGGCCCCGCAGCGCTTGCACACCACGTTGTAGCTTAGGTCCAGGCGGCCGCCCGACGCCAGCGGCGCGCTCCACTCCAGGTTGACCGAGGTCTCGTTGACGTTGGAGATGAGGTGCAGCGGGGCCGACGGGGGTCCTGGAGGGGCAAGGGGGGGGGGGGGGGGGGCGTCAGCAGGAGGTAAAAGGTTAATTGGGAAGATTTGCTGGTTAGTGGTCAGAGTCAACCAAGCTAGCTAACATTTAGCTTTATGATCTCATTTTAACTCATGAGTTGCAGAAGTTAACTGTAAACAATGGACACATGAGACTTGGTTGGGATGTGTTAGTCAGCAAAAAATTCTTTTACAAATGAGCAGCTTAAATACCGCAGGCTATTTGGTCAAATAATTTTCCCCGTGGGTCCCAAAACACCACTGTTAAATGATGCAGCCTGTCCCTTTAGTCTGGGTTCCAACACACTTTTCTTCTTTAATTTTTGTAACTTTTTCTTTACAGCAAATGTGATGCTTGCTACGGTTAATAAAAGGTCCAATCTCAACTCAGTTTAATTCAGGATATGAACTGAAATTCAATTCCAAAAACTTTTCCTTCCCATTCATGTCTTGGACCGGGGGAGAGGACTGGCATGATGCCCATGTGTGCCCGCTGGTCCCAGTTGGGTTTATGGCTCTCCACTCATGACTTTGGACAAAGTTATCTTGGGCTGGTTTAATCATGCTTGTGCCTTGGTGCGTGAGGCTAACACAACCTCAAGCACTCTGTTTTGGTAGATTAGTAGTTCCCGAGTAAGTAAAATGTCGGCTCTTGTTGCCACACTCATCAATTCGAATAAACATGCAACTCACGATGCAATTAATATGTTACGTTGCTTTCAAACATTAGGCAATTAGTAATTTGCTTAAGAATCTCTCTCTCTCCTCTCTCTCCTCTCTCTCCATCTCTCCCTCTCTCTCCCTCTCCCCCTCTCCCCCTCTCTCTCTCTCTCCCCCTCTCTCTCTCTCTCTCTCTCCCCCTCTCATGAAGCACACACACAGGCAGAGGAGTCGGTGCTGGGGGTGAAATATGAAAGCCAGTCGGTCCACAGACGAATCATTTCACAACGGAAATTAATTATCAGTGTTATTTTTAGAGGAGCAAAGTGGCAATGAGGAATGACACACAGAAACCTAGGAGGGGGCAGTGTGCGTCTCTGCTCATGTGAATGTGTGTGGGAGAGCGTGGGTGTGTTTGCGTTCATATGTGTAAGATGACTGCTGCTAATCTGTAAGTGTGAGTGCGCACACACACACACACACACACACACACAAGCCAGACCTGGAGGTGTGAGTGTATGTCTGTAGATGTGATTACAGCACACAATCACACTGGGGGGTGTGTTGTGTATGTGTGTATGTGGTCAGTCTCTAACAGTGCAACCATGTTATTGCCTTGTGAGAAGGAGGTGGAGAGACGGAGAGAGAGATGACGAGAAGGAGAGGGGGAGAGATGGGAAGAGAGCGAGAGAGAGAGAGAGAGAGAGGGAGGGAGAGAAGAGGATGGAGACAGAAGGACAAGACAAACACCGTCTGTTCATCCAGGAAGCAGAAAGCCACTGATTAGGATGGAGGACTGGGTCTCTCCTGGGAGAAGAGGGTAGAGGGAGGGAGAACCAGGAGGGCTGTTCTACGTAACCAAAAGAGACCTGATTCTTGATATCTTCATAAAATAAGTAGTGTGTGTTTAGTGCGCGTGTGCGTTGGGGAGAGAGCTTACGGTGTGTGTGTGTGCGAGAGAGAGAGGGACTGCGTGTGTTTGTGTGTGTGAGAAAGAGGTGTATTGCATGGCGGGTTAATATTAGCTTCGCCCCCTACCTTCCTGACCCCTCCCTTTAAAAAAAACCATTACCAGTTCTCATTAAGCATCGTGATGAAGCACTCGCCCCCCCCCCCCCCCCCCACCCCAACACCGCTTGCCCCCTCCACTCCCTCACCCCTGCAGCCCAGTTATGGATGAGGATTCTATATTAAGGTGGCTGATGAACCATCACTATAATGGGCCTTTGTCGTGTAAGGTTCAATATAAGAGTCATCCATTCTGCTCTGTGGTTTCCTGTGCTTAGTGCCGGGCTGTTAAGCGCTTATCGTTTCTCCGCGGTGTTTCTGTCATAAAAGGACGAGTACAAAAGGTAATATTTGTGTGAGCCGAGTTATTGTTTGTCGGAGCACAATGGTGTTTCGGGTCAATGTCTGAGCCGGGAAGATAATGCTGGGTGAGTGTGTCAGTGTGCGCGAGCGTGTGTGTGTGTGTAGGTTTCGGTGCGGGTGCACACCAAACAAGACACTAAAAAGATGTGAGCGTGGCTGTGTGTGTTTGTTTTGTCTCGCTGCGATTTGTTACCATGGTGAGGGATGTGGCGTTGTACAAATTTATGACCTTAGGATTGTATAAGACGCTGTTCACACAACACACACGCATACACACACACACACACACACACATTCCAGAAGCTCCCTCGTCTCCCACATTCCACACGCAAGCTACCTTTGGCCGTACCTGTCGCTCCCAGAATTCCCCGGTCGGAGGGGGGGGAGCGTGGGAGAGAGGGAGCCATCAGCTGTGACTGACACATGGTAATTAAACCCGGGAGAGAGCGGGAGGAGAGGGAGGAGGGGGGAGTGAGGTCTGAACCGACTCCACCACAACGTTCAGGAATCAATCTCCAGACGTTCAGACGCGTTCGTACGCCGTTCGGGAGTCCACATGCTGATTGAGGCATGAACTTGGTTCGAGTTCTCAGTCTCCTTCTCTTCTGGGTCTTCCTCTCCTCCACATGACGTCTTCCTCTTGTTTTCGCTACACTCTTGCTACCTCTTCCTGTTTTTTTTTGCACATTTTTTTTGTGGGTCCGTCCCGTTTTTTGAAACCTCTCATCCATTTTCGTCCCAAAGCAGTTTCCCTCCAGTGTCCCTTGGGCCTATATCCCCCCTTCTCTCTCTCTCTCTCTCTCGGTCTCCCCTCCCTCTCTCCCTCTCCCCCCTCTCTCTCTATGTCTCCCCCCCTCTTTCTCTCTCTCTCTCTCTCTCTATCTCTCTCTCTCTCTCTCTCTCTCTCTGACAGCAGTGAGAGTGTGAGACCATGAGGGTCCGGAGGCCAAATTGCCCAGAGTATGGACCCTGCTATTACCATCCAAGTGGGATTTACTCACCCTTAACATCTGCCTCTCTCTCTTTCTCTTCATCCCTCCCTCCCTCAGTATCCCCTCTTCATCCCTCTTCCCGCTGACTGCCAAACCACTGCTAGGAAAACTGACAATCTGAAAAACACATCAAGGGTCGGCCAGAAGCTCCACACAGAGCCCCTAAACACTCCGGACCACCCCCTGTGTGTCTCTGTTTTCCAGTACACGCCGTGTGTGTGTGTGTGTGAGAGAGAACCTGTGTAGTAGAGGAAGTGTGCAGTATAAGCATGCATGCACGTGTGGGCCTGTAAGAATAACTCCATTAAAGTTAATAATTGTGAAAGAGGCTACTGTAACCAAAAGTGACATACATTAGATGCCAATCCAGAGCCAAGCGTTTCTGGAGAGACGGAGGGGTGGAAGGAGGGGTGGAGAAAAGGAGAGCTGAAATGCGGGTGCACGCACACGTCTGTGGAATTACAGAGCATCTCGTTTTAATCAGCAACCAGCATCGGTGGCCCCCGAGAGAAGAGAGAGGGGGAAAACGTTTTCAATTACCCTCCCTAGTCTCACCCACTCGCACACACGCGCGCCAATTACCAGAGATGTCGGCATTTTCCCCATCTGACCTTCAGCAGGGCAAACTAGGAAATGAGTTTAAGAGGAATGTCTTTATTTGGGGGGGGGGGCTCCCTGTGTTGGTGACGCAAAGTGAGTTTTGTTCGAGCGGGCGTGGGAGAGAGAGATCGAAAAAACGGAATGAGAGAAAGCAGCAAACGAGGGTGGTGACTGAGTGACAGGTGTAATTATGGAGGTCTAATACGTGGGAGAGAAGCACAAGTCGGTGGAAAGAAAGAAAGAAATCCTGAGAGAGTACGTAGACAGACAGACAAGGCCGAAGGTCGGAGGTCAGACAACTCTCAGACAGGGCAGAGGGCACTGGGAGGGCCTCCCTAATGTTGTCTCCCCGACATAAGACTTGGGATCAAGTTCCCCCATAACTTGAAAAGCCCTATTAAATCAAAACCTGTAGATGGGACATAAATAGCTGATCCCACTTGGAAAGCATTTCAACGAGTGTGTGTCTGTGTGTGTGGTGTGTAGCAGTGTTTTAGAGAGTGACAAAGCAACAAACCAGATGTTGGCGTCATTAAAACCCTGCAGCCCTGTGACACGTCAACTTGTGTAACTGGCTGAGCATGGAAAGTGCATGTGTGTGTGCATGTTTAAGTGTGTGTATGAGCATCAGCAAAGCATAACCACAAAATCTTAGATGGAGGAATGAAGGCAGGAAAAGGATGATTAGTCTAAAATGAGTAACCGTGTTTGTTATCACAGTGAGTTGTTGAGTCAGGTTGACTGTACTCACACAGACAGTGTTTGAGTCATACACATGGTCTACTGTCTAGAAAACAAATTTGTATTTGTATTCTACTCCTCCTCTCCATATTATCCTCTCCGTCCATTCCCTTTCTTCCTCATGCTTTATCTATCCTTTTAAAACTCCCTATCTTTCTTTACTTCTCTCGTCACTTTCTTAGAGCAGACCTTGTTGTCTTAGTCTACAGGATCTCTGCTTTATCCCTCTCTGCCTCTGGTTCTGTCCCTTCTACCCTCCATCTCTCTCTCTGTACCCTCCATCTCTCTCTGTACCCTCCATCTCTCTCTCTACCCTCCACCTCTCTCTCTACCCTCCATCTCTCTCTGTACCCTCCATCTCTCTCTCTACCCTCCACCTCTCTCTCTACCCTCCACCTCTCTCTCTACCCTCCACCTCTCTCTCTACCCTCCATCTCTCTCTCTACCCTCCATTTCTCTCTCTCTACCCTCCATCTCTCTCTCTACCCTCAACCTCTCTCTCTCTCTCTACCCTCCACCTCTCTCTCTACCCTCCATCTCTCTCTACCCTTCATCTCTCTCTCTCTCTACCCTCCATCTCTCTCTACCCTCCATCTCTCTCTACCCTCCATCTCTCTCTACCCTCCACCTCTCTCTCTCTCTCTACCCTCTATCTCTCTCTCTACCCTCCATCTCTCTCTACCCTCCACCTCTCTCTCTACCCTCCATCTCTCTCTACCCTCCATCTCTCTCTACCCTTCATCTCTCTCTCTACCCTCCATCTCTCTCTACCCTCCATCTCTCTCTACCCTCCATCTCTCTCTACCCTCCATCTCTCTCTACCCTTCATCTCTCTCTCTACCCTCCATCTCTCTCTACCCTCCATCTCTCTCTACCCTCCATCTCTCTCTACCCTCCATCTCTCTCTACCCTCCATCTCTCTCTACCCTCCATCTCTCTCTACCCTCCATTATTTCTTTCTTGTTTTATGTCCTCATTAGCTTTTCTGTCACATTGACTGATCACTAAGTTCCACCCGGAATGAAAACACACCTTTAAAACACCAGCAAGGTGTCTGTCTGTGTGTGTGTGTGTGCATGTGTGTGTGTGTGTGTGTGTGTAACTGTATGTCTCTGGGCAAGTGTCCATGTATGTGTGTGCGAGCACGCATGCGTGTGTGTTTTTGTGTGTGTGTGTGTGGAGTGTACTTACTCGTGCAGGGCATGGACGCAGGGTCCGTCTCTGAGCGGAAGTAGCCCTTGTCGCAGGCGCAGGAGGTGGAGCCCTCCCTCACCGAGTAGCTGTGGAGAGGACACTTGGAGCAGGACACGTCTGTGGCCAGGGCACGGTAGTAGCCAATCTTACATGCTGGGAGACAACAAAAACAAACAAACACAGCGAGTTAGCATGTGCACCGTCAAGTCACGGGGCTTAACAGGGCCCACAGAATCCCCGGGCCATTCCTGGACGAGACTCTGGGTGTCTGTCGTGATCTTTTGTCCAGAGAAACAAGTGGGTGAGAGCTGCCCTGAAGCTTTAGACGTTATCTGCCTCCGCTGGGAAAATCCTCCGCTCTTTCTTGAATTGTAAGACTGTTTTCAGGGCTCAGCTTCCAGGCACAGTGTAACCAAAGCCACTGGCATTTCAGCTTTTACCAACAAATAAATACCGCCGCATTGGTTGCGTGGACTAGGTTGACAGCCTATAAGTCTAATGCTCTCTCACACACACACACAAACAAACACACACCCACACACACACACACTAAACTAGATTCTAACTGTATTCCAAGTGACACAGTCACAGCTCCAGCATGGGTGCTTTTCCCCCTTCCCTGTGATTGACAGCTTGATTCTACGACTCGCCTTTCGAAGAGTCGCTCTCTGCTCCATCCGTTTCTATAATGGCTGGGGAGGCCGACCAGGCCTAGCAGGGTTGGATTTCACCCAGGAGCGCTCGACCAGAGGAGGCAGACAAAAGAGCCATTCTACCAGAGGTGCGCTACAGACAGCCGGGACACCGATTGGGCTAAATAGTCTGTCAATCAGTGAGGCGGCCGGGTGCTTGGCATAGAGGCGGCGAATTAAATTAAGCCCCGGGGCCAAGGGCTAGTGGTTTTGGTTTTGAGACTGGGTGGTGTGTGTGTGTGTGTGTGTGTGGGGGGGGGGGGAGTATATAAGTGTGTAATTACTTAGTGTTATACTGGGGTGGATTTCACTCAATAATTTCCGGCAAGTCCTCTCTTTCTCTCACATGGTCCTAAACATGTGTTCAAAAACACATTCACCGCCATGTCCCAAAACTGCATTCAAAGGCATGATTTGACATGCCACGCTCATAAATTCAGGGACACACACACAGAGGTTTTAAAATCAAATTCCCACATGCCCACACCACATTCGAACTCAAACCTACACACACACACACACACAGTGAGGGATTCCGACATCCAAAAGAAAACTAACATTCTTTCTACCATCCAAAGACAACAGACACACACACACACACACACACACTAGGAAACCCACAAACCCTACAAAGTGAGGGAACCTCCTGACTCTGAAGCACAATAATAAAGTTGGGCTCAATGCCACCAACTCTCCCTCCCCCGTTAAAGTTAGCTAGCAGATTAGCCTCTGTTAGCTGGCCGGGCTAACGCCTACCTGCTGAGTCTTTCGCTGCTTGTCCCCTCCCAGTCAATCAAGCCAAATCCCTGCCGCTCCAGTCGCTAACATCGAGCCAAGAGGGCCTCTTTGATGAAGCCCCCCGGGGGCCCACAGCGGCTGGAGAGCCTCCTCTCCTCACAAGCCCGGGACACGGGGCCGGATTAGACCAGGAGAGGCTTTGTGTTATCTCCCTGTCTGTCCGAGGAACTCTGACGATCTTTTCACGCCCAATCGCGTTGCAGAGGCAAAACACCGGGGGGGGGGGGGGGGGGCTGGTGGGGATTGTTTGATGGGATAAATGAGCTGGGTTGTGACCACTGGTCAGAGAAAATCACGTCAGGTCCGGTAAGGTTTTGACGATGTGCGCTGACCGGGAAGCAGGCCAGGGGAGGTGAGTGGGTGGGGGAGGGGGGGGGGGGGGGGTTGACCAGCTGTTTTAGACTGATGGCCCCTCGTTGAAAGCTGGGGGGGGAGAGATAATTGAAGTCCCTGCTCCCGGGTCTTTGGGCCTTAGCCCCCTTTCTAAAGAGAAGTCGACCGTGGCAGGAATAGTTTAACTCACACTGGGCAGGGATGATGCGTTTTAAACTCTTTGATAATTAAGCCGTCCTAGACTGACCCCAACATGCCAACCAACCCATGCCAGAATCCTTTAATTGTTTTCTTGCTTCATCAGAGGACTGAGCTGGCATGCTGCGGTATACATTCCGGATCTACAAGATTAGGTTTTAAAATGCGATGTCAACATAGCGAAGTGGTTTATAATATTGACTGCCCGGAGATAGGAACAGGCGAAGGGAAAAGAGGGTGGAATCCCAGTAAAGCCAGGGAATTTTCTTCCCATTAGGAGTGTGTGTCCATGTGTGTGTGTGTGTGTGTATGTGTGTGAGAGAGTAGAGACCACAGTAGTGGGTGGTCTGGACGAACAAGGCTTTAACGAAGGAATCTCCCTTAAGACTCCGTGGATTTATCATTGCCGGGCCAGCCTTGACAAACACACACACCAGCAAGGACACACGCTAACTTGCATGGAAACACCCACGAATACATGTTTTTATAGAGCCTAACTGAGGAGACCTCATCATATTCTCTATATAGCCGTCGCAAATCAGATATAGTAGACATCCAATCCCTGCACTCACTTCATCTTTCTCTTCCTTCAAACTCAATTTTCCTCAGTTCATCTTCTCTAGAGCTTGCTTCTTTTTTTTATTCCCCATCTGTCTCCCTCCTTCCATTTCCCTCTCTCTCCCCTTCCTCCTCTCTTCCTCTCTCCTTCATCCCGTCTCTCCTCCTTTTTCTCACCCCTTCCTTCTGTTTATGTCTCTCACTCTACATGTCTTCCCTCAGACAGAGGGAGTTTGTCAGGTGCCAAAAACCTGTAGCTGCCAGATCAAGACAGACAAAGGCACTGGTGACTTACTGTTCTATTCTGGAATGGCTCAAAATGGATTCCCGTCTAGAGTGGGACATCACATTCTCCCACTCCCCCCCCCCCCCCCCCCCCCTCTGCCTCCCTCATCCTTTCACTCATTCAATCCTCCTCTATTGCTTTAGTCTTCCCTTTGTCATTTTTCCTCCCCCTTCCCTCGCTTTCTGTTGTCTATGAGCCGAAGCAAGCTTGGAAGGGAAAGGGGTGTGTGTGTGTGTGCGTGGGGGGGGGGGGGGGGTTGTCAAAGTTAATGAGTGGTTTTGTCGTGGTGGAGTGGGGAATCTGCCGCGGTGGAATTGGCCGCACGGCGTGAGAGGAGCGGAGGGGGGAAACTTCTGTTCAAAACAGCGCCGTCGAGGCGGACATCTGCGAAAGTCCCAGAAAGCTACAATGACCAGCTTCCACACATGCTTGCCAGCTCGGAGTTGAGCTTCACCATAGCTGCTACCTACACATCAGCCAACAGAAATAGGCCTGCTGCTGCCCACACTCCTGCCCAGCACAACCCACCTCAAGTGACCTGCATGCATTTGAAGACGGGCCAAACCCACTCAACAGCCTCCAACACAAAGCTTGCATCCTCCTGGGACTGGGTGCATGATGGAAAGACATATTACAATAGAAGCCCTAAACCTAGGAATGCAGCACACCGCACACATCACACACACAATATAACTGGGCTTGCCCGGGCAGAACAATCTCTTCCTTTAAGAAGAGAAAGAATAAAGTTCTAACTATATCGTTTCCCGGCCCTTTCAAGGGAACGCTTTATTTTCTTTTGGTGTTGAAATTCAGTCGCTCTTGCTCAGTCATAACAGACAGTGAGTGCTCTTCTGCGAGGCAGTCTGAGGAGTCGTCACAAAGCCTCCCTTTCAAAACAGAGCGATCGGTTTTCAGACCTCAGGGCAAGGAGAGCCTTTCCTTCTCCTCCACCTCGAGGAGCCAACACGCTCTTTTGAGCCTCCCTTTCTTTCAACCTTACCCCTCTCTTCTATTTCTATACCCCCCCCCCATTCTCCCTCCCTTGCTTTCTCCCTATGGAGAGCGGTCAGTCGTTGCCCAGGTGGCAGCTATAGCGAGGCTACACCGAACATCAAAGCATTGCTATTCCAGGGGAGTCCTGTTTACAACCTCCCGGTCGCCAATTGAATAAAAAGACCTTTCAGAAAATGGACACAGCCCCCTCTCCACATATAACAAACCCCAGATAAAAAGCACATCCCCTCCACACACCTGAGACGTTAGCCGTTAACGAGCGCTAACATCATGCTAACTATTAGCATCTGTCATTGGAACAGCAGGAGAGTGGAACAGGTTAAGTCATTAATTCTGTCGTCGGGGGTTATTAATTTCCTCCGGCCCTGACGGTGACATGCAGCCACACGGCCACCGAAACCTATCAGAGTGATGGATGAGGGACACACGGCCACCGAAACCGATCACTATGATTGATGACGAACACTCGCCACACATCTTAACCTTGACCTGGTGGGAACAGGGGCTCAGGAGTGCAAACACAGCTAACAATGCTAACCAAACAAGTATAATGATGACATCAGGGTTGACATTAGAACTAGCGCTAATTAGCCTGAGAACAAAGCCAACAAGGCTAACAGCTCAAACAATGGAAGTGAAGTGTGGTTAAACCTAGCCAGCGTGCTACGTGTGCCAGGGTGCCCCTGTACAGTGCCAGGAGTCTGTCTGTCAGTGCCAAATGATTTATAACTGTATTTCCAGGAGTAGCCATCCATCAACTGAGTGCCACCCAAGATGCTAGCCTAATTAAAATGTCTACCTGACACTCGCAAACACCAAGCCAAGCACCAGATGAGGAAAAACCTGAGGAAGTAAAAAGAAAAAAGAAATATAAAAAAAATAATCCTCCCATACAATAAATAACTCATTTGATAAGCAGCATTGTAGCTCCTTTTAAAAAGGTCAGGTGTAGCTAGCAGCAGTTATTTATTCGAATAAATAACTCTGGCAACTATTGTTATTATTTGGATTTCATAACTGAAACATTGAAATGATTGTTTGAGGACTTCCTGCAGCCCATATTCTCGACATTGTTCGACTTTCCTCCTCTCCACCCTAACTCTCCCCACACACACACCATCGACAACACCCCTCCACCCAAGTTGGACTACAGAGTACAAGGGCTTGCTAGCACAATGGCTATATCAGAGGAATCTAGCAAATTACACCCAATCTCTAGCAGAACGGTCAGGTCCACCCTGTTCAAATGGGCACAGGGGGCGGAGGGGGCTTCTGGGAAAGAACCACAGAGGAAAAGGAAAGAGGGGGAGAAAGAAAAAGAAAAAAGAGAGAGGGAGACAGCGCAAGAAAAGAGACCAAACAGTGAGAGAGGGACAGACAGGGATAGAGAGACAGAAAGAAGGGTTGGGTGGTGCTGGACAGATCCATCTTTGTGTGGAGGGACAGTGTTTGAGCTGGCACAGTGGGGGGGGGGGGGGGGGGGGGGTCTCAGATTCCACTCCTGTGCCAGTTTCTGAGGGTGGCACCACCCACCCTGGGCACGGTGCCAGCTCTGGAAGGACCTTTTGTGACCCGGGATTTCACATGGCAGGTGGGTAATGGACTATTACACATGGTTGCCGATACTCACACACAAACACACGCATGCTGTAAGTATGCTCATCGGTACACCTGCACATACTTGAGCGCACATCAAGCCCCATCCAACCAACTTGGATCGTAAACACACTTTTAAGTCAGGGACTTACACAAACACACACACACACAGGCTTTGTGAGAGCAGTCTAGCACAGGACAGGCGCAGCAGGAGTCATGGGAGGTAAACAAACAGAGTCAGGCTATTGTCTGTCAAATTTCCCCAAGGTCTCCAGTGGTGTGTGTGTGTATTGAGGATGGATACGGGTATGAGTACATGCACGTGTGTTTGTGTGTGTGTCGGGGGCGGGGGGGACAAGTGTGTGTGTGTCTTGACATTGTTTACAATGAAAGAGTTGCATTTTTCATTAATTTAGCGAGAATTAGGAGTGGGAGGAGCTAGGGGGGATATGCAAATGTTGTTGTGTTGAGGGAGCCTTGTGTTGCTGCACACCAAATCCCGGGCCGGGTTATACTGTCAACATGGTCATACAGAGCAGAGGAAGGAGGAAGAGGATATGCAGGGACATAACGCACACACACACACACACTCATATACATTCACACGCACACACATACTCTAAGAATAGGTACACAGGAAAAGGAAGTGACAGGGCTACAATAGTAACTCATATCTAATGGGGTAAACAAGTTTTTTTAACAAAGCACATTGTGAATCACCACGCAGGTTAGATGGAGGATAGGCAGAGCTCAGGCAGCCTGTGGGGACCTGGAAGCAGGGCTGTGACCTGGAAGTGCCCTCAGGTAGCTGAGCGACCTCCCAAGCTACGTGCTCTGAAAACGTATTAGCCATGACATCATCACCGCATAGCCCAATCTCAAACAGCCCTGGGCCAAAAATGACACGTACCCTGCTCAAATGCTCAGCCGGTGGATCATGTGTCGTTGTGTTGGGCACGCACACACGCATTCACACACCCACACAGATGGAAACTACACTACTACCCTGACTCCAACCTGGTCCTGATAACAGGGTGGAGGGTTTGATTAACCTTGTGATTTCTCAGAGGGGTATGGGGCTAGGTGAGGTAAGGTGTGTGTGTGTGTGTGTGTATGTATAGGAGCAGGGGGGGCGGATGTCATAAGGCAAGATATTCATAGTTGTTTATGTAAGTAATCCACTGGTAGCTTTCAGCCGTCAGTCTGTCTGGGGCCAAACGCCTTCCATTGTGTGTGCGTGTGTGTGTGTGTGTGTAGGAGCCGGTCTGTGTATGCAAGTATTTGAGCAGCTATCTGTCGGAGCGAGCATTTGTTGCGTGCAGCCCTTATGTGTGTGCATGGTGTGCACACTGCTTTGCTGGGTCACCACCCTCCAATCACGCCACGGGTGTCACCTCGCCGCGGTCACACGGCCCCCCGCCACGCCTGTCACTCACGCGACCCCTGACCTCTCTCCCTGTCACTTAGGACTACTGCTACTCACACCCACTTGGCCCTTGGTAGGGACCCCAACATACACACACACACCACACTTTCGAAATGAGGTCATGTGTTGACATGGAAGTGATACTCCTCGTGCCGTCAGCTGCTGTTGTCATGGGAGCGCCCCAATCGTTAACCCTGAGGGTTTCCCCCCTAGGCAGGTTGAACCTGGCAGGGGGGGTGGCGGGGGGGGGGGGGGGGGGTTCTGGGAGAGGGGCGCGGGCCGAGAGAGAAGCAGGGGTGGGTAACCTGATATGGAGGTTAATGGCGGACGGTCAGGCAAGGTTACAGTGCTAATGTGCAGCGTTCAGGCTCATACCTTCGATGTGCAGACAGACACACAGAGAGAGACTGATGACAGGAAGCCTCGAACGCCAACAAAAGGCGTCTGAGGTAGAAGTATGGCCCGGCTTTGAAGCGTTGACGCGCACAGGCACCACTGAATTTACGCATGGAGCTTCTCGCTCGTAATGTCTTTTTTACCCCCCCCAACCTCCTCTCTCTTTCTCTCTCCCCCTCCGCCACATGTTTCCAGCATACCATGCTAGTTCACCTTTTCTCTCCCACCATCAGTCACCTCATCATTTCTCTTTCCCTCCCTCCTTCCCTCCCTCCACCCCTCTGTAGCCTCGGTGGGTTGAAGTCCTCCCCGGGGCTAGACGTGAGCAGCCAGGGGTTTTGACTGGAGGTCATGACTTAACCAGGCCGCGCTTGTTCAAAGACGAATCGCCGTCTGTGACCACAACCTCCTGCTCCACCTCTCACATGTCCGGCCGTTTATCAGGCCTGGGTCGACGTGCCTCGCCATTTATCTTCCACACCATCCCCCCCCCCCCCCATCCCTGTCCCGTTGCACTCTCTCTCTCCCTATCATTCTATCATTCTGGTCACTGTCTCGCTCCCCCCCCCATCTCCCTCTATCTCTCTCTCTCTTTCTGTTCTGTTCCATCCAGCTGCTCTACCTACGTCTCTTTCCGTTCATCCACATGTATCTATCCCTCACGTTTGCTCCTGTCACCTCCCTCTCTCTCATCCTCCTCCCTCTGTCTGTCTGTCTCTCTCTCCCTCTCTCTCACTCACTCCCTCTCTCGGTCTTCCTCTTTCACATTTCTGCTCGGTGTGAGGCTTCAAGGGACTTCTCCCACCAGTATCTGACATTCTGGTGGATCAGGCTGGATCAAGGCGTCTAATCCCAGAGACGTGCCCTCTCCACGGGGGGGGGGGGTGCGGCTCGGCTCTTCCCATGGCGGTCTCACTCCCAGACCCAACATCCCACAATTACACTGCACTGCTCCCGAGGCTAGGCTGGGTTAGGCTGCGCTTCACACCCACACACACACAACTCCTGCTTTGCTTCCTTTGGTGCTGGGCCAGACATATTTGTGCGAGTGTGTTAGTAAATGTGAGTGCGTGTGTGCGTGTGTGTGTTTTACCAAAAGGTAAAGACCTAGTGTGCCAGTAGTGGAGAGACGGTGATTAAATGGGAGGGGGAGTGGGGGCTCCTTTCTTATTAAAACGGGCATTGAGACAAGACCTCGGCCTATCAGATTAGACGGAGCCCTTTGTTTCTGGGGCTTTTAGTCATAACCCCTGACTGATCACCACAGTCAGGCCTTTCATTCCCAGAGGATTGCTACGCTCTGCGAGAAGATGGGGAGGGAAGAAAAGACCACCTACTCTACCTACGCCTGCCAGGAGAGAGGGATCTCAAGATAGAAATCAGACGGGGAGAGAGAGAGAGAGAGAGAGAGAGAGAGAGAGAGAGAGAGAGAGAGAGAGAGAGAGAGAGAGAGAGAAGGAGTGTGTATGAGTGTTTGTGTGTGTGTGTGTGTGTGTGTGTGTGTGTGTGAAAGAGAGAGAGTGTGTGTGTGTCTGAGAGAGAGATGAAACGCTTGTCAAGGTGTTTGCAATCAGTCTCCCATTGTTGGCCCCTGTGAGTGGGATGGCAGACTGGGAGAGTGCGGTTGTGCTGAACGCCGTCGGGTTCGGCTCACGCGAGCCGCTTCCAACGCCGATGGAATGTCGGTTTCAACAAGTACTCTGACCTCTGCGGGTATGGATCGCAAAAAAGGCGGTGATACAGTGTGGCAAGCAGATATGGATCTCCCTTCCACACACATGAAGACACACACACTAGATTGGCCTTGATCAAAGGTTGTTGTGTTTTTTTTTTTCTTGTGCGACGACGGTGAAGCGTTGGATGAAGTGCAGAAAAAAGGACGCTTGCCAGACTGGAACTAAATCTCTTCCACTTAACTCTCCCTCTTTGTCTCATTCTCCCTCTCTTGGCCCCCCCATCCACTCTCTCCCTCTCTCTCCTCCCCCCTGCGCTCCTTCTCGTCCGAGAGTACCCTTTCTCCCTCCGTCGACTCAATGAAAGTGGCAGCGGCCCTCTTTTCCTTTTCACTGCCTATCGCCCTTGTTTCTTCTTCTTCTTTCCTGTCTTCGAGTGATTTGCCCATGCCCTGCGTAGGTGGGAGCTCACATCTCTCCTCTCTGTGTCCCTCTTTCTCTGTGTCCCTCTTTCTCTGTGTCCCTCTTTCTCTGTGTCTCTCTTTCTCTGTGTCTCTCTTTCTCTGTGTCCCTCTTTCTCTGTGCCCTCTTTCTCTGTGTCCCTCTTTCTCTGTGTCTCTCTTTCTCTGTGTCCCTCTTTCTCTGTGTCCCTCTTTCTCTGTGTCCCTCTTTCTCTGTGTCCCTCTTTCTCTGTGTCTCTCTTTCTCTGTGTCTCTCTTTCTCTGTGTCCCTCTTTCTCTGTGTCCCTCTTTCGCTCGCTCTCTCTGAGATTCTTTCGCTCGCTCTCTCTCTCTCTGAGATGGGACCCTCTTAACCCCCTCCCCCCTGTCCGTTTTTTCCACGGAAGCAAAGAGTGAATGAAAGGAGATAAAGAGAAGAGAGAGAATATTAGATAGAAAGCAAGCTGGCGGATGAGGGGGGAAGAGAGCTAAAAGAAGGGAAATGAATGATGGAAGAAGCGGAGAGAGAGAGAGAGAGAGAGAGAGAGAGAGAGAGAGAGAGAGAGAGAGAGAGAGAGAGAGAGAGAGAGAGAGAGAGAGAGAGAGAAGAGAGAGAGAGAGAGAGAGAGAGAGAGAGAGCGTGAGGCTGAGCGACGGCTGCAGGGGTGTGTGGTGGGTAGAGAGGGGTATTGATTCAGGGGCTTTTGACATGCTAATTTGCTTGGTGACTGCTTTAATCGTTCCCTCTTCCCATCGCAGGCTTCAAAGAGAGGATGCTTTTCAAAAAGAAAAAAGATGAGGGAGGAGAGGAGAAAGAGGAGAGTCCAGAGAGATGGAGCAGGGTTTTTTTTTTTTTTTCAACATCAGCCCATCATCCGCCAGGTGCTAACAGCATTTGGATTGAACGGGGTTACGCGTGGGGTGACGTGGCCAAACGTGTGACGGAAGCGTTCGACCGCCCGTCTTTTCCGGGCTGGAATTGGGTGTGAGGGAAAGAGAGCGACAGGCTGTTGCAGACAGCAGCCCGGGCAGGAAAAACATTTCAGCACCTCCAGTAATGACGGCCGAATCACCCCCCGACTTGAGGAGGGAGGGGGGAGGTAAGAGGAAGGGGGGGGGGGGGGGAGGCACAATCTTTTTGTGCGTTGTTTTTATAAAGTTGAGCGAAACAAGCGAGAAATATGAGGATGTTTTAGGACGCCGTGGCAGAGGCTGCAATTATCCCCGGCAAAGGCAGGAAATGGGGGGTGAGGGAAAGAGAAAGGCGTCAGCCCCCGTGAGACACTTTGTCCTCTTTCCTCATCACTTGTTCTTTCCCCTCCTTGGCGGTAATAGATTCTGCGTGTACCATTCAGCAAACACAAAATGAGCCTCCTCTGGAGAGACACAAGAAAGCGACGCCTACATTCAGGTCTGTTCTCGTCCTGCGTGCGTGTGTGTGCTGTCGAGTGAACGTGCAGACGTGTTTCGTTGGGCTCGTGCATGTGCGTGCGTGCGTGTCGGAATAGAGACAGGCGATAATGTTCACCACGGTGCTCAGCCTCACGACAGCGACGATAATCTCATTATTCAGCCCACTTCCTGCTGCTGTCACCAGAGACAGGCTGACGAGCGCTAACGACCCCGCCGGCCAGGAGAGAGAGAGGGAGAGAGAGACATAGAGAGATAGAGAGCGCGAGAGAGAGAGAGAGAGAGAGAGAGAGAGAGAGAGAGAGAGAGAGAGAGAGAGAGAGAGAGAGAGAGAGAGAGAGAGAGAGAGAGAGAGAGAGAGAGAAAGGGAACCGGTGGGGAAGAGGGGAGGAGGGGGGAGAGGGGGGTCAAACAGAAACGGGAGGGCATGGGAGGGGAGGGAGCGAGGGAGCGAGGGATAGACAGCAGGGAAGAGTGGGAGACAAGACGCACACAACCACACAATGGAGATAGATGCAAATGCCTCATTTGTGTGTCTGTGGAAGGAAAGAGGGAATGGAGGAGAGCGAGTCTGTGTATTTAGAGTCATGAGGGACTGGAGGGCTAAATAAAATTACGTGGTGAATTTGGATGATGTTCCCTAGTGCATAGTTAAGACTGTCAACATGCAGGCAGAGAGAGAGAGAGAGGCCTACATATAAACTAATACAATGACTTAAAACCCTCATACTTAATACCTCTGCATTATTCAATGTGCCTCACAATTTCAGCATGCAAAGATTACGCATGCAATGTTTAAAGTTTCAGGTTAGGACTAGCAGATGACTAGGATCACACTTTTTCCTGTCACAATTTCTTCTTCTTCCCGATGCAAGACTTGAGTTAAGCTCTTAACATACACCTATAACAATGGCTCACTCAGTGTGACTCAACAGATGGGTGTGTGTTCATGTCCTTGAAGTGGTGTTTGTTTTGGTAACGTTGTGGGGTTGGTGGGGGGGTTAGTGCTTATCAAGTCAACCATGAACTAGCCTTCCATCTCTGAGCCGGGGTGTCAAAAGCCTGCCGCCTTCAAGCTTCAGCCTCAACCATACCCACCCCGTCCTACACCACACACACACACACACACACACACACACACAACACCCGAACCTCGCCTCTACAGTGTACAGGCTGACACACGGGACATACCACTCACACACAACCACGAAAGGAAGACACAAGAAGGCGGGCACATTCTCAGATACACACACACAGGCGCATCCCCCCCCCCCCTCACCCCTCACCCCCCCTCCAGCCCCCACAGACCAGACGACCAGCGAGAGGGAACTCTCGAAGGAGACCGGGAGAGGGGCTACGCGTCAAGAAAAGGCAACGCAAAGCAAAAACACACAGAGCCCTCTCGGGTGGAGTAAGGGAGGGGGGGGTGGGGTGGGGTGGGGGGTACCGGGTGCTGGCCCCCGGTACCCCCTCTGCCCCCTCTCTCCTTGGCCCCTGTGTACGTCCTGCCCACCCCCCAAGCCCCCCAGCTGTCAAAGTCCTGACGTCTTAATCAATCCTGGCCCGCGACCCTGTCAGACGCACCGGCAAGATGGATGAAGAAGAGGGGGACCTTCGACCCTATTGCCAGTGTTCACAATATACTCCCCCCTATCCAGCCAGCACCGACTCTGACACCCCCTCCCCGCAACCTCGCTGCTCCAACAATGATGGAGGACTCCCATTCACCACGGCTGGGAACCAAAGGCCAAGGTAACCCTGTAACCCTACACACACACACACACATCCTCGACTGCCTATGTCGATCAGAAAACCGAGAAGACCAACACACCCACACTCAGCGCGTACCGCACACACACACCCACGCAAATACCAACATTAGTACGGATATGACTTGAGAGAAAACTCTTACCGCCCCCCCACCCCCCGCCCTCCCCCCAACAATGTGTAATTGGGAATCTCTACCCTAACCTACCCCCCACCCCCCCCCCCCCCCACCTTCTAAGTCTCTTGGTAAACATTGTCATATTGCAGCGCCCCCCACCCCCCATAGAGCCTGTCACACAAGGGAATATCTAAACAGCTCATCAGTGCACTTGAAGAGGTGACAGTGAGCTCCACCTTTTAACCCTTCAAACACTGACGCTGACCCCACACTGACGCCTGTGTATCCATGGAGACCAGACCATAATGCGCCTGTGTCTGGCTCAAACTATGACACATGGCATGATGGGATGTACACACATGTACATGGTAAACGTATTCTGCTACATTTATCATAAATTGACGGTGCTGACTAAGATTGGTTAATAATATTGGACAAATGTTACGACAAACTCCACCCTTGCGCCATGCGACTACCGCAACAAACAGTCCTTTAAGGACATGCACACACTCCAGGCTATGCTTCCCTCTCACACAAGACGGGTAATGACAGCCTGGGTGTTATATCACAGAAGACATCAACAACTGGCTTAACCAGCTCTGGCATCAGCCCTGTGCCCTCTTTCCTTCCTTCATCCCTCCATCTCTGCCCTCTCATTCTTTGAAAGTGGCCCAGGGGAGAGAAACCTGGCCCTCCCTATCTGGACCAAAGTGACAGGGGAGACGGCATTCCAGGGTAACCCCCCCAACCCCCTCACCCACCCGCTGAAATGCTACCCCTATTTTCCCACACAAACACACCCAAACACACACCCGTTAACACTCCACCATCTGTGACCACTCATACCTCTGTTTGCCCCACTACCCTACACAGCTACCCTAAATCACCAGGCCTGTTTGTCATGAAATTAGTCCTCCGAGATAGCGCTTACAGCCCACTCCCCCCCACCCCCCGTAAATTAAGAGAGGTGGAGTGTTCCGTCCCCCTGTTAATCACCCGTGCACAGCCTCTGACCCCACTCTCTGGAGCAGCCCACTCCTCTGCAGACGGGGTGGGGGGGGGGGGGGGGGCACATGTACCAGGGGGCTGTAAAACCTTGCCAGCTGACAGTCCGCCACAGCAGGCAACAAACACAGAACTCAACCTCCCATAGTGCACCACTGCAGGGCAGGATCAAATACACTGCCCACAACATGCTACCCGCACACAGCCGTTTACCTTCCCGTGTTGGACATGGTTGATGAATCGATGGTTGTTAAAAATGCTTGCCGGTGAAATGGCTGATCTGACTATCCTGATGTTCCGACCTCCAGTGTCTATAACACAGGATTATACTGGATCACTGGGAGGAGGAAGTCGATGGAAACACTCGCTAAGCTGTCTGTCCTGCTGCCAGAACATCTCAATTTCAGCTCCATTTCACAGGTGTGTGTATTTCACTCTGCTACCTGCCTGGAATGATAAACCCAACCGACAGCTCTCTCTCTCACACACACCATCTCTCTTTGTCTCGGTCTCTCCTTCCCAAATTCTCTCATACTTTTTCTCTGTATCTCTCTCACTAAGAGAAGTCTACCTTTTGCCATTAGGCCCAGTGGGAATGGGCCAGCAGGGGGTTTAGAGAGAGTGCTGTACTGAGAGCCCCCCCCCGCCCCCCGCCCCTCACCCACCCCCGCGCCACTGGAGCTCGCAGTACTCATGGGACACAGCTTGAGCCACAACACCTCCCCAAAGGACTAGCTAATTACTCCATTTACAATCCTCATGGCCAGCATCACGATGAGGCTGCCTAATACCAGGACAGGGGGAAACATGGGAAGGAGGAGAAAACAAGTGACAGAATGAAAGGTTGGAGGGGGGGGGGCGAGCAAGGGATGGGGGGATAGACAAAGAGCGGCAAAAAAAAACTAGGCTGACTGTATGTGGAGAGAAAGAGGGAAATTGAGCTGGGGAGAGAGAGAGAGAGAGAGAGAGAGAGAGAGAGAGAGAGAGAGAGAGAGAGAGAGAGAGAGAGAGAGAGAGAGAGAGAGAGAGAGAGAGAGAGGAGGGGAGACAGACCCCAGCCACCACCACCGACCACACTCGTCAAACAACAAAAGAAAGTGACCCCGTCTCTCTTACCCTGGCACTCCGTGTTGCGCTCCTCATAACCCGGGTTGCACAGGCAGTTCCCAATGGGCACCAGCCACTCCCCGTCCGCTCCGCAGTACATTTTGGGAACGTCGCGCTCCTCGGAATTATCCACACAGGAGCCGCGCACCTCCACCAGCGAGGATGTGTCTGCCCCTGTGATGGTGTCTGGGAACTGGGCCAGGTTCCTCACGGCCAGGGGGCACTTCTTATAGAAGACCCTGACAGACACCAGGGCGATGCACGCCCCCACGTCCTGGAAGGCCAGGTAGAAGCCCTTCCGGGTCAGCGCGCCCACGTCCCTGACCTCCGTGTTGAGCTTCATGATGCGGTCGCCAATGTCCACCTGCGTGAAGCTCTCGTCGGCCGCCACCGTGTCGATCTTGCCGAACTGGTTCTCCCGGATGTAGCGCTCCTTGTCGTTGTTGGACTCGTAGTAGTACAGGTTGAAGGTCTCCTTGCAGGTTCCCATGACGCCCGGCAGGCTGTTGCAGTCCCGGAGGGTGAACTTGATCTCGATGTAGACGCGCTGGGCGCCGCCGCGAGGGATCCAGTCCGTCCTCAGCCAGTTGTTCTGGTTGGGCTCCATGACGTTGCACACCTGATACGTCCGGATGGGCGTGTTCTTCTCGTCCATGATGCTCACCTCCTCCCACTGTGGGGAACACCCAGACTGTGTTAGGAAACTGTCTAAGTCAACTTAGAGAAATATGGGATGTTGTTTACATTGGGGAGGCTGGTCTAGCAAAGAGAGAGATTTACTCGATTACATGAAAGGCCGTAAAAATTGCAAGACAAATCTGTCTCATTGGACCAATGAATTAACATGCATTTCAATTAATAATTCATATTAGTAGAATCTGCTTGCTTGTCAAATGCTTGTTGTGACGATGTAAATAATTGAGAGCACTAAGGGATCAAGCCTATTGGGACGATAAGAAATTTGAGTCGGCTTGTATGGAGTTTCATTAAAAGCTTTACAATAAAGAAACATGGCCTTAATATGTGACAAAAATCGAAATATCTTATCTATCCTTTTGTCCCAAAAAAACACTGTACTGGATCCACACTAGTCAACCAAACACTCTACTAAGAGACACAGATAGAAATAAGGGAAAGGAAATATGCTTAAAACTCAAAATGATTTACATGTGGGAACTTGTGTTATTACAATGAAATCATTTGAGAGGTTTCGATACATTGGGGACATGGTTTACGTTATGGAGGGTGGTGTGTCTTATTTTCAAAGGATTTATATTTATTTTACACACGATAAAGTTACCGTGTCACTAACTCAGCGAAGAAATCGTCATTGATTTGATTGCGTTGAAAACAAGAGAAAGACCAGCCTGGCGCTGTCTTATAGGCGATCTTGTTCTATTTAGAGAAGCGAGCTCAAATACAAAGATTGTAGTTACAACGGGAAAATATGGGGTGCTTTGAATTTGATTTAATGTGTTATCATAAGTAATCTTGAGTAAAACCCCTTTCCCTGGAGAGAGGAAGATAACACAAAACACGGCTGAAGCTACCATTTGAGAAAGTGTCTATCAGTCCCCGCTGCTCCATTCCGCTTTATTCTCCTTGCTTGGCCCTTTTATTGTGGAAATAAAACCGCGCCGTGATAAGGGCGCACCTTTCCCCGGATAGCGGAGAAAAGAGAGAATGGGGGCAATTGGTCGTAATGAGGAGGTGAATGCGGGCGTGGAAGCGTAGCCAAGACCCTGTCAATCACCCTCTCTGATGGCTGAAACGGGGAAATGCGAGCAACACCCGTTAGCACGAGCCAAGTTCATATAACACCAGATGAACAAGAAAAAGACAGAGTGGAAAGTTTAAAGCCACTAGTTTTTCGTGTGCTGCTTTTTAGGCCGATACAAACGTCGTGTGGTCAATGCACAGATAGTCCCTCATGCATAAATGCAAGCAACCATGTGAACATATGGTTGCCGCAGTGGCATGCATACTTAATTTTCTTAAACAATGATGGATCTGGATAATTACTCAGATGTCAGTTTGCTCCTTAACTCTGAGCCTATAGGAAGACGGACCTGCAATAATCTCAAGGCCCTTCGAGGCCATCCTCCGAACAGTCACACTCTGTTGCCTTATCAGCACTATAAATATCCCAATTAGACTGAGAATCACGCATTTAGTCCGACCGTTGTCCCTATATAGCCTATGCCAACCCAATCGTCCTACGGGCAAGGACTGAAACCCGCTGCCCTTTCCCCTCATTCATCCATTCCAGAGGGCCCTTTCTCCGCTGCCAAGTCCCTCTCCCCCTACGCCTCAATGGGGGAAAGGGATATAAAGTTTCTCCACAAAGAACGATTCAATTCGCCGTCTATTCAGGAAACCCGACGCCCGCTGCAGTATCGGCCTCGGATCGGACCATTACTGGCGAGTGGTTTGAGGGAGAGAAGCAAAGAGAGCTTGGGAATGGAGGGGAAGGGGCCAGTGGTGGATGTAGCCCAAAATACATCACTCATTTTTTACTTAACCGGGAACAACGTCCCAACGAGGAGCACTTACCCCTCCTTCTGTTGGGTTGGCGACCCATCCCAGCTCCCCCTGCACGGATCTGGAGTCCAGTAACGTCACTGAAAAACAAGAAGTAAAAGATGACCCCTCTTCATAAAGCGCAGGGCTCTGTAGGCTACAATAGCCTCTAATCAAGACATTGGCTACAGCTGTACCATTTTTGTGTTTTTGTTTCAAGTTAAGTGCTGTGAATGAGCTCAAAATGTAGGCATCCATACACTAGGCCTATACCTACATTTAATCTTCCTGTCCATAGGCCTGCACATATAGGTATGCATGTTGTGCATTTTATTAAATGCGAACTAAAACGATATTTTACGAGTCTCCTTTCCACAACTTACGAGCCCTGTGAAAATTATTTCTATTTATTCTAAAATTCGACAAAAAGTAGCCACAAGCCTACTCCAGTGAGCATCTTGGACGTTCGAATAAATATTTAATATGTGATACTGCAGGTTCGTTTCCTCCTGTTGGACAACGATCAATCGAAGTCAATTAGAGAGCCACGGGCGTACGAACTTGGTAAAATAATGAAAAGGTATAGACCACAACAAATTGTTCCGCAGCAATCTGATATGCAAACTAGAAGCCTCAGTCCGCGATGGCAAATCACCTTCGAAAACGCTGAAATGCACACAGATTATTTTGATTAGCCCTTAAACGGTTTTTGTTGATGAATTAGAGACTGGCTAATTAATGTACCATATTTTCGAAATGAGGCAGTCTGACAGAGCGCCCGAGCCTGCTGAAATAAATAATGTTATGGAATAATTATGGGATGCATTTAATATGTTCTATCAAGCTGTGACTTCAATACATGATGATCCTCGAATCATGCTGTCTGAAGTGCCCTGGTAGACGGCATATAACACATTTTAAGCTGTTTTGTCTAAATTATGAGTATTTAATGTCACAAGTAAAACATTAAAAAGTAGTCTATGTTTTGCTGTATGTTGATGAAATCGTGTAAGTTGATAGTCTAAACTAAGATTTTGAAACAGGACACTTGCGCTCGCACCCCAAATGCGCCTGTTATCGGGCGCTCTAGGTTTTCGCGAAGCGCTCTTGTCAATTTCGCTTTTGCTACCCTACTAACGAACACGTAGGCTACGTATAATATTGTAATATAGTCTTTTTGAGTAGGCTATATAGCACATTGGTGGCATAATTCGGCTTTTTCCTCCCATCGCCAAGTGCATGTCTCTGCGCTATAGCCCATACGGGACAACGGGACTGGGGTTCCGTCGCACACACGGAGTGGACGAAGTCGAAGCTCCCCAAGAAAAGTCCAAGACAGGCTTCGCGGGTATTCCAAATCTTACCTTCGTTTGAGGGATAAATCCGTGCCGAAGAAACAAATGTGGAAATCCCAAGTAGAACAGAGGTCGCCGTAAACAAAATCCCAGCCATGAATGCCATTTGTCGTTGCCGTTTGTCGTTCTCGTCGTTGTGCTCCTCACAGGTCCTGCTCTCTCTTTCCCTGTGGAATATGTGTTTGAAGCGGAGCGCATGGAACGCTCTGAACACACAAGCCGGGAGGCGGGCCCGCGCGCTCTGACGAGGCCGTCAATCCAAATAGGAAATGCAGTGGACGGGAAGAGGGGCAAATAATCATTAACTGTCCCCATGTCCCCTAAAGCCTACATGAGTATTTTATGTCAGTGCAGTACAATGATTTGGCGTAGAAAAATACCTTGTGAAGTAATGTTTGCAGTCAAGTCTGGGCATCTTGTCACTTCCAAGAGGCACTTAGTTCCTTGTTCAGAAAGTTAGGAAAAATATAAATATAAGGACTAATAGCCTTTATCAAATGTTTTATTGTTGTGTGTGTTGTAAATATGCTATTTTTAAATAACCTACGTGACAAAAATAAAGCCGTTTTTCAAATAGTCAACAAATAACAAAACGTAGTCATTCACTACATGGTCAGCAAAATCGAACAGTTTTTCCATAACGTTGAATGTCTGGCATTCTCCCAGAATAAAATGATGTGATCCCTGTGTGAATGTTGTCCAGAGCGGACGAGACGCTGTCCAAGGTGAATCGCTTTAGAGCAAGGTCGCCACCTGGCGGATTCAATTGCGGGTTTTCCGTCTCAAAATTGAATTATGAAACAAGAATAGACATGACCCGAGAATGCAACATGAAACAGCACTTTGTGAAATTGATAATAACCATTTTGTCACAAATAGGCCTACTGGGCAGGCATCCCATGTTAGGCGAATTGGATTATTGTCTTTTGCTATTATTTTAATATTATCAAAGTTTATTGGAAATTGTGTCAAGTGTACAGTGCCTTTTATCCATCAATAAACTACATTTACTTACACAAACACGTGCTAAAGGCTTTGGAGGTGAAATATATGATATATGATGAATCGACCGCGATTCAACTAAACAAAGAAAGCTTTATCCGGGTCGTTGAAAAACCCCACAGCTGTGTCCAAGTCTTTTTACGTCGGCTCGTACCTTCCCCTCCGTCCTCCTACACATAAGCAGGCCTTCTCTCCAACGCTCCATTTCTCCCGGGGATAAATCGAACTCGTCTGCCTGAGGCAAGACCTCTGTGAACCACGGAAGGAGACTCTGTCAACTTGAAACACAATGTCAACACAATTGCCACAGAAGAAATAGATAGACAGGAAAAGGTAAATAGCCAATTTATTCTCCAAGCGTTCAACACGGCACTAATAAAGTCATCAATTATGCTTGCCCTTCGATGCTATGGTAGGAGTTAATCTGGGTTATGGGGCTTTTGTTTGTCGATAAACATGATGGAAATAGTTTGAAATTTTGTTTCATTTGTCATTTTATCTCTCATACCACTAGATTAAGTTTCTTCAGGTTTGGTTCATCCACATCATTTTGATGGAAAATAAATCTCACTATCCAAAGCCAACAAGAGTTTTTTGCCAACTGCCATTTAAACGTCTTCTACTTCCCTAGTTGTTTTTACAAGTCCTCATACAACCCTCAGAGTCCCATGAATTTAGAGTATACCTCTTTTTTTTAATGATCTGGCTCAA
The DNA here is from genome assembly GCF_963692335.1 of Osmerus eperlanus. NCBI lineage: Eukaryota > Metazoa > Chordata > Actinopteri > Osmeriformes > Osmeridae > Osmerus > Osmerus eperlanus. The sequence continues at coordinate 14,078 of NW_026911193.1, read as the reverse complement.
ACCTATAGGGCACATCACATAAGAAGTTTCTCCCTGAGGGTGTTCTCATTCTATCATAGGCCAGTCTTTGTCTTGTGTGTTTAGATCCAGACCCAGAGAGATTTAGGTTTCCCTCACAGATACCTCTCTCTCCTGAGAGAGAACACTGTTCTTTTCCATTACCAGACCATGAGGGCATCCATTGAGAGCTGCTCTTGGACCACTCAAGGAAATTGCATTAGACTAGGGGGGAAAGGTGCACTGTTGTAGGTATATTTGGGTAGAGGGAAGGCAAGGGGAGGGGTGTGGATATCGGCTTCATGGTTGGGGTCTCCAAAGACGCCATACTGCGCCTTTGTAGGGGTACCAATGACTCCGGTGAAAACATTTTGTAATGAGGGGGAAGACGCATCTGGTGCTCTCCCCAAGATGGCCACCTTTGCCCAACATCGATTGTTCCGATACCCATCAAGGTCTGAATGGCGCTTATTCCGCCCCCCCTGACAAGTCACACTACCGCAGGGCCCAGAAGAACCATTGATGGACCACTTTTGCGGCAGCCCCGACCAATAGTAGCGAAGTTGGGGGTCCGCCAACGAGGGGAGTCTATTGACAAACGGGCGGGGCCGCGGGCTCGGATTGGATGTGTGGGCGTTGTGTTCCTTGTCTTCGTTCATTTGTGTCACAGGTTTTTTTTGATTGATTACACTCCGATCGTTCCCTTTATCCGCACATCAAACGCTAAGAGATGGGTTGGTTTTTTTTTTCTTCTCCGAAAAGTGGCAGCCCTCCTCCCTCCCCCTCTCCTCCCCCCTCCCTCCTCCCCCCCTCTCCTCCCCCCCTCTCCTCCCCCCTCCCTCCTTCCTCCCGTCTCCGCCATCCTTCTCTGGCTTTCTACAGATGGCACCTACTGCCCACACATCTGCATTGTGTGCCAATCATACACACAAACCTCAGCTTGCGCGCACACTCAAACACACACCAGCACACACACACACACACACACACAGTCTGTCAACACAGGCTCCTTAGGTGGTGTGCTGCAGATTACTTTAATTGCCGACTGAACAAAATCCTTCCAAAGGCCCAGTTCCTCCTTTCTCTCCTTACTCTCCCTTACCCCAGATCTTGTCATTGTCCTAGCCAGTTCAATACTGAGCCTTGCTTACTGGTTTAAGGAAGTCTTAAGTCCTGCAGTGTTGACCCCCAGGGTATGGGCCCTGCCTACCGCCTCCAGTGCCCAGCCTCATGTGGTGCTCCTTGGGCTAGCTGTCAGAGAGAGAACCCCTGGAGGTCAGGGTGTAGGAGTCTGTGAGACACAGGGAGGTAAAGGATGAAGAGATGAAAGCATAATTCGGAGAGAAGCTTTGAAACCACCCCGTAGTGTGTCAGTCACTGGGATAAGAATCCCCCAGTTGTCACTTACATCGCACACATTTAGGAATTGTATGTTTTACTTTCAACTGCAAACGAAGGATTTGGGGCAAGTCATCACACCTATTGGTTGTGTGGTGTCCAACAGATATATTCTGCTGGAATTTGAGCAGATTCGTAAATATTACAATTTGCCACCCACCAAACTACTTACCCTCCCACTCTCACTTTAAAGCCTTTTCAAAGACCACAAAATTGGCACCAAAGAATGTAAACAGACCCTACAAGACTCCGAATTATATATTCTGCTCTTCATTGCACCAAAATTCCAGTCCCTCTCCTCTCTGCTACTCTCACCAGCGGTAGCGACTCGGCATGTGCCCCATGTTTCGGAGGCCTGCTGTGATCTAGCCTTTCTCTGCCCCGGACACATCGTCAAATCGATGAAATCAGACACACAGGCCTGCTGCGCACACACCCACACACGCCCTGCAGAGCAGTCCACGGTCGACCAGAGCCACCGCCGGCCTTGCGGTCAGACTCCGCGGGAGCCCTTCTCACTGGACTCCAGAGAGAACAGCAGAGCCGCCAGGAGCCTTTTCATGTGAGGTGTTCAGGTGTTTACGATGACCAGCTCCTCTGTGTTGTGTCTGCTTCGCTGTTATTTCTTTTTATATCAACGCCACAGGAACGAGACGGAGCGGGGGAGGCTGTTTCTCCGGAGGGAGAGCAAGTCCAGGAGACACAGGAAGTGAACAGAACTGCGTTCACTGCACCTCCTACTGCACCTCTCAGCATGCAAGATCCAGACAGAAAACGAGGAATCTCATGAGGTAATTGTGTTATGTCATGTGTAATGGCTGAAGCGACATATATACATGCACAGTAAATATTATAGATGTCAATATGTCTAAATACAGTATAAACAGATCTAAATATATACGTAAACTCTTGAGAGCAGTGCTTCTTGAAGACTGGAGTGTAAGAACGTTTCTCTACAACCCTTAAACATTGTTGCCCGGTCACAAATCACCCATCTTGTCCACGTTTTAAAACATACTAATCTGCCCGTTTGGTATTAGAAGTATCACATTGGGTTGTTTTCCAACGCAGAGTTAATGATCTGATAAATCTCTGCCGGGGCATGAGATAAAGAGCCTGTCTTTGGATAGTGTTTAAAAGTCTGTAGCTGCACATTCACTCGACGCTTAAAGCATCAACACAAACTACAAATCAGCCTTAGCGCCAGGCAGATTTTCAAGCTTTGCGTAAAAGATGACTTCGAAAAAGAGACGTTTGGCAGAGGCGTGAGGGGGGAACCTGCTCCGAAGGAGGTGATTTAAAGTGTCTGTGTGCGTTTTTATGGTGGATGTCAGACACTATGCTCCCTCTCTATCTGCAAATCGCTCAGAGGGAGTGAGAGGGGAGTTGGAGTGTGTGTGTGTGCCTGTGTGTAGTCGAGGGGTGTTTGACTGCGTGCATGCGCTGTTTGAGTGTGTGTGTATGTGTGTGTGTGTACGTGCATCTGTGTGTCTGGTGGTGTGTGTGTGTAAGTGTCTTCGTGGATTAGCTGCTCATTACTCATCTCACCATAGTTTCTCCATTGGAAGTGGAGTTCCAGGGTTGGAGCTTCTGTAGTGCTCGCTCCAGCGAAGTCAGAGTTGGATGCCCGCTGTAAGCACCTCTCACTCACCACCTCCTGGTCCAACAGTCTGCGGTGACAGGAGTCACATGCCGTTCAGGTTGACGTCTGCCTCTCAGCGATGGGACTCCCGATTTCTCATCTCCTGATTTTCGTTGGGCTGTTTCCATCTCTCTCGTCATGGTTGGAGAGGAGGTGGAGGGTGATCAGAGATAAGCAGCGCGTGCTGCATCGTGAACCGTGAACCCCTCTCGATCACACGCTCAACGGTCTTCTACTGTTCCTTCAAGCGAGAATTCCGAACAGATTCCGATGACCAGCTCGAACACAAGAGGAGCCTTGTGATGGGTTTTGAAGCGCTGTGTGTATCTGATGCCGGGGTGACAAAGCAGGGGATGAGGTGTTTCCTAAAACCTGATGGGGATTTGAAAAGGTTACAATAGTTTTGGGGGTATCGGCCTGTCTTTGGTTTCATCGCCCTCTTAGTCTGTCTTCTTTCACACTCTCTCTCATTCTTGCTCTTTCTCTCTCATTCCCTCTCTTGCTCTCTCTTCTCATTCCCTCTCTTACTCTCTCTCTCATTCTCTCTGTGGTGTCGGTGGGCAGGGTGAGTCAGAGGGGGTCGAGGGAGAGTGGATGGGTAGGTGAGCTGGCGCTGTGCATGGTAATGACCCCAGGTGAGCTGATTGAAATTTAGCAGGCGTTGCCATGGCGTCCCACTGCACCATCCATGACAGCAGGGAGGGCTTATTGAGTTGCACAGAGGAGGAGAGAGCTGTCTCGAGCACTGACACGCACGGACCCAACGCACACGCACACACACAATCCCACAGACAATCACACACATACACTCGCACACTTGAGTTTGTGAAAAGCACTTGCATAGACCTTTCGTTAGAATAAACATATGCTCTCTCATTCTCTCACACATACACGCACACACACATACACAAACACGCACGCATACATTCAAACCGACGCAAGAAACACCTGCCAACACATTCTTTCAAAATAAACATACTCATAATCACACACCACACACTCTGACACAAAGTCTCAGAACACACACACACTCCTAACACACACACTCACATATAACCATACACTAATGCGCCAGGGAGAACCATGTGCCAATAACAAACACAGTGTGACAACACCAGTCTGATGAGCTTTGGTGCACAGATGCTGTCTCCCCCATGACCCCAACCAACACTAACTGGTGGACGTGTGGGGCAGATAGAAGAGTGGTTTGGTATGGGCCAAACAGTCTCAGGCAGACAAACAACACACACACTCTCATGCACACACAGACACAAAGGTAGCTCCTTGGTGCCAAATTAGCAATTACCAAGCTCACACAGTGAGATTGGAGCAACTCTGTTGACTAGCTCCCCTGAAGCCTGATCTGTTATTACTTATGTAAATATCGCGTAACAGTGTCTCTATCCAATTTAGAGGAGAATAGCTGAGTGTATGTGTGTGCGTGTGTGTGTGTTTGTGTGTTTGTGTTTGTGACAGAGAGACTGAGGCTGGGCAAATGTCAATATCTCTCCACTGAAATTGGAAGGCTGAAAAACGGCGGACCTGAGTCTGAGAGCACCGTGCTGTGCTTCAATTATTCACGCAAAAACAATTAAGAGTCTAAAAAGAAGAAGGGTCAATAGAAATTGACGACATACCTTTCTTTTCTACAGGGAGTCGGAAAAGACTTGCAATGACGAGGCGCAAGAAAAAGAATAACAAAAGAAAACACAAACCCAACAGGAGAAGTCCTTCCCTCAGCATCTTCAGTAGGTGCGAATAGTGTCAACGGAAAAACAATTGCCTTGGAGAATGATTGACAGCTCCTGTGTCCCAGCTCAGAGGTGTGAGTGATAAGACCTGATAAGACCTGTCCTCCCCACCTTGACCTTGACCCCTACGCCCCCCCTCCCCACCCCCCCTCCCCGCCACACACACACACACACACACCGTTCATGTGACAGCCATTAGAACAACCAGATGCGTGTTGCCAATCCCATGATTGCTATTCTTGAACGAGCCTCCATCACGTTGCACTTGGGATGCACATGCATAGTGGTGGGACGACCAGGGAAATGCTAGCTGGAACACAACTGTGTGTTGGCTTGGCGTCCTGTGACTGTGGGAAACTTGCCATAGGAGTGTGTGTACCACAGTAACTTTGGTTGTGTATCTGTGCCCTTGTACACAGAGAACTGCGAGCCCTGAAACTCTGGCAAATGTAAATATGATGCTATTAATGTGGGTTTGTGGGTTAGAAAGCTAGCCTAACCACAGTGTGTGTATTACAGTACCACTATAGGGTTGTTTCTTGGGACTCGTTCATCAGCTAAAAGCAAGTGGGACCCCCTTCCGCCCATATGAAGGGATATACCTCTGAGTAGTGTCCCCTGTGTCCTCTCACAATCCTCCCCCCTACACCCCACCCCACCCCACCCGGCTCTCCTTGCTACTTTTGCACAGTAAAGGTTGCAGGTAAATGGGGGATAATCTGCTGGCCCATCGACCCCCCTCCTCTCTCTCTCTCTCTCTCTCTCTCTCTCTCTCTCTCTCTCTCTCTCTCTCTATGGGTCTCGGCATGATGAAATTCAAGCCCCCCCACCATGGCGTTTTGATCCCGCAAGCCTACTCATCTAGGGTCCACCACTCTTTCTTTCTCTCTCTTTCTCTCTCTCTTTCTCTCTCTCCCTCTCTCTACCCCTCCATATCTAATCACAGTCCATTAGTCGCCCCATTAAAATTCTTTTGTCCAATTTGGGAGGAATGCTACCCTCGTGGAAAAACAGAGCGCGGCCACAATAGGCCCTTTTCACGGCGCACTCGACTTTTATTACCTGAAGTCGGTGAGGAGCACCACAAACCACCACCCCAGCCCCTCCTCCCGTCTGTATCCCTGGGGTGTGTGTGTGTGAGTGAGTGTGTGGATGCATAGAGAGGCTCAATGTTCACTCGAAGATCACTTTTCTTTTTTGAGTAGCAATGCCAGGGAAAAAAGCGAAAGTCGGTTTTGGTTCATCATATCGTTTTTTTATGCCAAAAATAAACAAGAAAAATGGTCTGTTAGTAAATTGTGCCATGTGTCTTTATCATCAAATGTATTTTACATTTACATTTAGTCATTTAGCAGACGCTCTTATCCAGAGCGACTTACAGTAAGTACAGGGACATTCCCCCCGAGGCAAGTAGGGTGAAGTGCCTTGCCCAAGGACACAACGTCAGTTTGCATGACCGGGAATCGAACTGGCAACCTTCGGATTACTAGCCCGATTCCCTCACCACTCAGCCACCTGACTCACCTGATTTTCAGTTATGTGTTATTGTCTCCACTATCGTATTCCACCTTTATAACAGCCTGACCACCTGCCGGCCGTGTCTGATAACCTCATGTGGTGGATCTTGTGTTTAGCTTGCATACTTGCATATACGTGTATACGTATATACGTGTGTGTGTATGATTGTTCCAGATGAATGTGTGTTGTCTGTGCAGGTGGGTGCATGCGTATATGTTTGTGATCCGGGTGGGTGTATATCTAAGCAGGCATATCTGAATGCGTGAGTGCGTTTCTGAGTGTGTGTGTGTGTGTCTGTGTGTGTGTGTGTCTGAGTGTGTGCGTGTGTTATCGGGGAAGGGGTGGGGGCTCTGAGGAGGACCAGAGTGCTCCAGCTCTCTGAGGTACACAGGCACTCTTTGTCCCTGGTGGAGTGTGTTGAGTGGTGGGCTGGCTCCTGGCTGGGGCCCCACCTCCGCTCCCGACGAGGGGGACGTGGGAAGCTCTCGAAGGGGCTGAAGGGGTCTGAAAACACACCCCCCACCACCACCATCATCACCACACCCACACACTCAAGCGGGGGGGCGATCTCTGGAAAACAGATACACACTGACTCTTAATCATATAGACGGCCCCATACCATGAAACATGGACATACAAAAAACGAAGACAAGCACACACAACACTGAATGCGTGTGTGGGAGAGAACAAACATGGATACACACACACACACACACACAGGCAAGCATGAACACTCACATTCAGTCACACAAACTCATGTTCAGTCACACAAAAACACTCGTAGCCTTATCGCACAGCATTCTGGGACAGGGGCTGGAGATGACAGGTAGGAATGGCAGGGTAAGACTTTCTTGTAACACGTTCAGTACAACTGAAAGTCCTTTTTCACGTTTAGCTGTGTGCGTGCGTGTGAGTGTATGAGTGAGCAAGCACTACAAAGGCGAGACACGTGTGTAGTCACCAATAGGTGTTTGTGTGTCAAGTGTGTGTGTCTGTGTTTTAAAGGGGTTGGGCCACCGTTTACACACCTCTCACAGTGATATCTCAAATTAGGCCAATGCTTAAAGGGCCCTTTCCTCTGCTAATGCCCTAATAAGCAAATGGAGGGGCTGTGTGTATGAATGGCATTTAGGAGTGTTTAAGTGTGGGAGCCTAGGGCTGAGTGGTATGTTTGCTGTCTCACTAATGCTATACCTCCAGGTGTTTTGTTCCTTTGCAGCCAGTCATTAGCATAACATTAGCCAACCTGCATACACAGATTAGAACGAGTGGATACAAATAAGTGGAGTTGATCATTGTCTGCTACCTGTCTGTGTGTGTGTGTGTGTGTGTGTGTGTGTGTGTGTGTGTGTGTGTGTGTGTGTGTGTGTGTGTGTGTGTGTGTGTGTGTGTGTGTGTGTGTGTGTGTGTGTGTGTGTGTGTCTGTGTACTGCATGTGTGTGTGTTTGTGTGTGTGGGCAGGCCTATCCATGTATGTGTGTGTTTGTGAGTGTCGGTGTGTGTGTGCTCATGTGTTCCTTCACTGTAACTTGGTGTAATCCAGTGCAGGAAACAGGCTGAACATAGGTGTTAAAGCTCCACTGCCTTCCTGAGACCCAGTCGATGACTGCTTCACTCAGGACTGGGTAATATGCTGCTGGGCTTGGATTACACCTTAGCAGCCCTGTGCACGTCCCAAAACTTCAACACCAGCCGCGAAACCAACCAACCATCCATTCAAGGTCACCTATCTTTGAGTCTGAGTTCAAATACCCAGGAAGGGCATGTTAGAAGGTTCCGGAAAAGTCGTTTTTGCTCATCTTGCTTCCTTTGCTGAGTCACTGTCAAAAGACAAGCCAGGGCTTCTCAAAGCCTGCATCGTATGTCAAGACCTGCATCATAAATATCAGACGTTTCTCAGTGCACATTCTTTGACCCTCGTGGTCGTTAGTAGAAATATCTAATGGGGGCCTCCTCGCGGTTCATCAGACACCAAATGTTGAGTTATTTTGTGCTTCAGCATCTCTTGGCTCTGTCCCACATTCAGGGACAGTTTGCTGTTTCCTCCATGGGGATGGACAAGTTCCAAACTCACTCCAGAGGTGCAAAATCCTTTGAGGTTGGCGTTGTGGCATCCAATAGATGCCTCACACAGCTTGCCAGAAGCGTGCGGATGTCTTAACACGGCCGTAATCCACAGGTGTTTCTTTCTTTGCCCCGTCCTCTTCCTCTCTTCGTTCAGCTGTTGATTCACGCCTCATCCCCCCCCCTCAACGCGACGCTAACACACAGCCACGAAACCTCACAGTTCAAATTGGCTGGCCGGGTGCGAGAGCTAGAGTCACATCTACTTACTGTGCCGTTAGTTCTTCTTTCTTTTTGACGACCTCGCTCGTTTTCCCCCATCAGCGTCAAGCCATTGTCCTTATGTTTGTAGCTACAGATGGGCCGTCCGTAGCGTCTCCCGCGGTTACGAGCCAAACGATGCCAGAACGATTAGCAGAGTTTTGATCGCCCCGTGGTTTATTGGATTTGGGGGGGGCGGAACTGGTCTCTACACTCTGATCTCAGTTCAGCCGAGACCATTCAAATCCATTGGTTTGAGAGTGGAGTTCAGAGAGAGGGGATCTGACTCTGGGTCAGCCCCCCAGGGCCAGATCCACCATGGGGTGTTTATTGGGAAGGGGAGGAGAGGAGAGGGAGGAGAAGAAAGGATGTTAAGCCCAGCCTTTTGAAGATCAGTGGGGGCTGATGGCTTTGTAACGAGCTGAGGACTGGAGGTGGAGCGAGCGT
>NW_026911193.1:0-2500 GCF_963692335.1 Osmerus eperlanus | reverse complement strand
GTCATTGTCTAAGACTCCCCCACACCTCTGAAACAATGAGGTAATTACTGGGGATTTTAAAGAGAGGAAGCCCTTCTAACCCCATCTAGCACACACCCAGACCCCCACCACAGCTGAACAAGTATACCCCCCCCACACACACACACACACACACATACACACACACACACACAGATGCACAAGAAGAATTACGAAGAGACTGGAGGGAGTTAAACAAATCCTGATTCTATTATGATTGAGAAGTCCCACTGATAAATCCCAACAACCCCGTCAACAGCTCTCCTCCCGTTTATCCACTAATAAGAGCTTTGGAGCGGACGCACAAACAGCGGGTGACAGCCTCTGTCTTCCACCCAGCTGTCTGAAAACAAATCAATATGGCACTGTGAAATCCCTTCATGAGAACATGAACACAATTGTGTGGTATGACATGTATGAAATCAACAACAAAGCCATGTCTTGTGAGCTTGTTTAATAGCAGTGACAGGCTGACACACAGGCAGGCAGGACTGGGGAGAGAGCTGGAGACAGAAAGAGAGAGATGGGTAAAATGATAGGAAATGCATGTAAAAAAAGAAATAAGGTATTACAGGGAGAAACACACTCTCTCACACACACACACACACACAGAGACAGACACGGCAAGATGTTGCATTGACAGAATGCCAGTCGGTCATATATTCCATTATTGCTTTCCCTGTTCTCTACTACCTTAACACCTCCTCAGTGCAGCCTCAAATCTCCCACAGTGATGCCTCAACGCTGACACAACACTCCATAGACTCTCTCTGGATGGGATTTTGGCCTTGCCTGTCATCCCGGCTCATTCCTCACTGGCTCTGGGCCAGACGACATCCCTCACACACACACTGGAAGCAGTCCCCAGAACATGACCATTCATCACACTACAGCCCACAGTGGCTGACAGGACAGAAAATATGATTTCACTTTTTACAGCCTGGGAATTGTGTGTGTGTACTCTATGAGTACAATCTATACCCAACCAGCATACACCCCATTTTCGGACCTGTTCTTGGCACATAGGTTAGTCTGGCAGTGTCCATCTGGTCCGTACTGGAGTGGCTATGGGTGTCACTCTCATCTTCTGCCATAGGGGACCATCCTATGGACAGAGACAGATGACAATTACACGCCACAGGAACTCATTGACTCAGCACGTGTGTGTGTGTCTGGGTCTGTGTGTGTGTGTGTGTGTGTATCTTCCACCCCAAGGACACCGCAAAGACAAAGGCCAAGATTCTCCGTGTCAGAAGGCCAACCGTTCCTCATTGACGTCTCCTCGTCCCTGCCTCCCCGTCTCACTTAGCATCAGAAAGGAGCCGGCGTCTTCAGTACACTAATCTAAGTCTAACGCTCCTAGGCCAGTTCCCAAACACTCCATCACCTCAACCCCCCCCCCCCACACACACACACACACACACAGACACACACGCAGATACACATTCATAACACTGTCCCAAATCCCTAACCCCCCGTTTGAAAAATCCCCATTGTCAGCAGAGCCAAGAGGCTTCCAATCTTCCCAGAAAGAAATATGGGTCCTAAAGATACTGTAGCACTGTGTGTGTGTGTGTGTGTGTGTGTGTATACATGTGTGTGTACGTGTATGTGTGTGTAACAAGAGAACAGGCTGAGAACATCATCTGAGCAGTAATTAGTCTTAATTGGTTCAGTATGATGATTATTTATTATTTTTTCCTGAAACGCTTTATTCATGGAGCCTCTGGACACACACACAGGAAGTCCGGGCTAATTACTAATGGATGATGATAAAGGGTTGGGAAGGGGTCAGCCAAGGTGTGTGTGTGTGTGTTTGTGTGTGTGTGTGTGTGTGTGTGTGTGCGTGTGTGTGTGTGTGTGTGTGTGTGTGTGTGTGTGTGTGTGTGTGTGTGTGTGTGTGTGTGTAGGTGTAGGTGTGTGTGTGGATTTAGCAAAACAGACTTCAGTCCCATGACAAAGCTCAGCTGTACACAAACTTTGACCCAAACCTTTCAAAGCCCATCGAACACACAATACAGAAATATGTGTCCACGTAGACATGACTAACCCTAACCCAAAACCCGATAGAGCAGAGCAACAGAACAAATCGTCGACAGAAACTCAATACGGACAGAAACAAAGGAACAATTGTTCAGAGTATGTCGGATCAAGGAAAGCCAATCTAAGGGCGATCGTTGAGCTGCTCATTCATGTCTTTGTTTCAGTTCCAATCCTTTTCCCAAATGCCGTTAGCTAGAGCCCAAACCCTATGGTGCTGGGCCTTGCTTCAGGCAGGGTTGGAGCAGCTAAGGCCCTGGGAGACTTGGTTCCATTCACAAAGCCTCTCAGCTTACCAAGCCCACTGACCAGGATTAGCATACGGCTCTATTCACTGTCAACTCCTCCAGGTACACCCACGGGTCCTGCCGCTCACACACGCACGCACACACACACTCACAATGAATGCAGTCCTGTGGAGAAGTGGGTGGACAGTCTCGGC
>NW_026911192.1:0-14523 GCF_963692335.1 Osmerus eperlanus | reverse complement strand
CACCTCAACACTGTGATCTCTGATAGGATGGAAGGCACTGGTCTCACCTCAACACTGTGATCTCTGATAGGATGGAAGGCATTGGTCTCACCTCAACACTGTGATCTCTGATGATGAAGGCATTGGTCTCACCTCAACACTGTGATCTCTGATGATGGAAGGCACCAAAGAAGAAGTGCTCCTGGATCCTGCTCCAGTTCTTATTAGCATTCCTGTAGAAACAGCAAGTTACAGTTATATCCTGTAGAAACAGGAAGTAGCTAGAGTGGTTATGACAACTATACTAGTCACATTTTATTAGAATAGGAAGTTGTTAACAAATTCATGAGTTATATCCTATAGAGACAGGATGTGGCTCTAGTCAACACATACGTGGGTAGCATTTAGCACAGCCACAATAAGACAGACTTCCTCTGTGACTTACCCAGTGCTCTGCATGGCCTCTGCCTGGTTTAGACAGGACTGGACCAGGGTGGCCAGCCCGCCCAGGCTGTCCACCCCCCAGCCCCAGCCTCAGCCTCACCCTGGCCCCCTCCAGCCCCCACACCCTCTTCAGAGCCAGCAGGGCGTACAGACGCACGCTGAAGTTGTGGCTGAAGCACCACTGGAGAATAACATCTAGAGCCCTACGCCACTGAACAGCCTGAGGAGAGAAGAGGAGGGAGGGTGAAGAGGAGAGGAGGAGGGGACGGAGAGGGGAGAAGAGGGCAGGAGGAGGGGAGGGGAGAGGGGACAAGAGGACAGGAGGAGGGAGAGGAGGGAGAAGATGGGAGGAGGAGGGGACGGAGAGGGCAGGAGGAGGGGAGGGGAGAAGAGGGCAGGAGGAGGGGACAGGAGAGGGCAGGAGGAGGGGAGGGGAGAGGGGAGAAGAGGGCAGGAGGAGGGGACAGGAGAGGGCAGGAGGAGGGGAGGGGAGAGGGGAGAAGAGGCAGGAGGAGGCAGGGGAGAGGGGACAAGAGGACAGGAGGAGGGAGAGGATGGGAGGAGGAGGGGACGGAGAGGGCAGGAGGAGGGGAGGGAGAAGAGGCAGGAGGAGGGGAGGAGAGAGGGGAGAAGAGGCAGGAGGAGGGGACGGGAGAGGGCAGGAGGAGGGAACAGGAGAGGGAGAAGAGGGCAGGAGGAGGGCAGGGGAGAGGGGACAAGAGGACAGGAGGGGAGAGGAGGGAGAAGGAGGGGACGGAGAGGGCAGGAGGAGGGGAGGGGAGAGGGGAGAAGAGGGCAGGAGGAGGGGACAGGAGAGGGCAGGAGGAGGGGAGGGGGAGGGGAGAAGAGGGCAGGAGGAGGGCAGGGAGAGGGACAAGAGGACAGGAGGAGGGAGAGGAGGGGAGAAGATGGGAGGAGGAGGGGACGGGGAGGGCAGGAGGAGGGGAGGAGAGAGGGGAGAAGAGGGCAGGAGGAGGGGACAGGAGAGGGCAGGAGGAGGGGAGGGAGAGGGGAGAAGAGGGCAGGAGGAGGGCAGGGAGAGGGGACAAGAGGACAGGAAGAGGGAGAAGATGGGAGGAGGAGGGGACGGGAGGGCAGGAGGAGGGGAGGAGAGAGGGGAGAAGAGGGCAGGAGGAGGGACAGGAGAGGGCAGGAGGAGGGAGGGGAGAGGGGAGAGAGGCAGAGGAGGGCAGGGGAGAGGGACAAGAGGGACAGGAAGAGGGGAGAAGATGGGAGGAGGAGGGGACGGGGAGGGCAGGAGGAGGGGAGGAGAGGGCAGGAGGAGGGGAGGGGAGAGGGGAGAAGAGGGGAGAAGAGGGCAGGAGGAGGGCAGGGGAAAGGCAGAGGAGGGAACAGGAGAGGGGAGAAGAGGAGAGGAGGAGGGGACAGGAGAGGGCAGAAGGAGGGGAGGGGAGAGGGGACAAGAGGACAGGAGGATGGAGAGGAGCGGAGAGATGGGAGGAGGAGGGGACGGAGAGGGCAGGAGGAGGGGAGGGGAGAGGGGAGAAGATGGGAGGAGGAGGGAGAGGAGGGAGAAGATGGGAGGAGGAGGGACAGAGGGGGCAGGAGGAGGGAGGGGAGAGGGGAGAAGAGGGCAGGAGGAGGGGAGAAGAGGGCTAGGAGGAGGGGAGAAGAGGGCAGAGGAGGGGAGGGTGCAGGAGGAGGAACAGGAGAGGGGAGAAGAGGAGAGGAGGAGGGGACAGGAGAGGGCAGAAGGAGGGGAGGGTAGAGGGGACAAGAGGACAGGAGGAGGGAGAGGAGCGGAGAAGATGGGAGGAGGAGGGACGGAGAGGGCAGGAGAGGGGAGGGGAGAGGGGAGAAGATGGGAGGAGGAGGGGAGAGGAGGGGAGAAGATGGAGGAGGAGGGGACAGAGGGGGCAGGAGGAGGGAGGGAGAGGGGAGAAGAGGGCAGAGGAGGGGAGAAGAGGGCAGGAGGAGGGGAGAAGAGGGCAGGAGGAGGGAGGGTGCAGGAAGAGGGAACGGGAGAGGGAGAAGAGGGCAGGAGGAGGGAGAGGAGAGGGGAGAAGAGGGGAGATAGTGTGTGAGAGGGAGAGTATGTGCGAAAGAGATAACGTTAATGAGAGAGAGAGAATGTGTGTGAGAGAGAGAGATAGAGAGAGACAGAGAGATAGAGAGAGGGTAAGAGGAGGAGGAGTGAGTTCTGGTCTACCTTGTCTGGTAGTGTGGGCATGATGATGTTGAGATGGACCAGAACTGACAGGTAGGTACAGATGCTGGTCTTGGTCTTCTCTGGTCCTGTAGGGGACACATCCAGCCGTGAACCCAGATGACAGACCTCCATCTCTCCTGGGCCTGAACATCTCTGCTGTCCTGTGCTCTCCACTAGTAGTACTGGAGATGTGTGGTGTCGTAGTGTGTGTGTTTCAAAGTATGTCAGTGTGTGTATGTCAGAGTGTGTGCATGTGTGTCTGTGTGTGTGTGTGTGTGTCATCATGTGTGTGTGTGTGTGTGTCATCAAGTGTGTTTGTGTGTGTGTGTGTCATCATGTGTGTGTGTGTGTGTGTCATCGTGTGTGTGTGTGTTTCATCATGGGTGTGTCATCATGTGTGTGTGTGTGTCATCATGTGTGTGTGTGTGTCATCATGTGTGTGTGTGTGTGTCTCATCATGTGTGTGTGTGTGTCTGTCTCATCATGTGTGTGTGTGTGTGTGTGTCTCATCATGTGTGTGTGTGTCTCATCATGTGTGCGTGTGTGTCTCATCATGTGTGTGTGTGTCTCATCATGTGTGTGTGTGTCTGTCTCATCATGTGTGTGTGTGTCTCATCATGTGTGTGTGTGTCTCATCATGTGTGTGTGTGTGTGTGTGTGTGTCTCATCATGTGTGTGTGTCTCATCATGTGTGTGTGTGTGTCTCATCATGTGTGTGTGTGTGTCTCATCATGTGTGTGTGTCTCATCATGTGTGTGTGTGTGTCTCATCATGTGTGGTGTGTCTCATCATGTGTGTGTGTGTGTGTGTCTCATCATGTGTGTGTGTCTCATCATGTGTGTGTGTGTGTGTGTGTGTGTCTCAGTACAGGGCCTCACCAGAGTAAAGCAGGACACAGCTTGTCTATGTGTGCTGGGAAGCGGACCAGCAGCAGAACCATCATCCACTCCATCAGGTACTTGACAGACGCCTGGTTGCTGCAGAATCCAGCCTCGAAGATCTGCCTTGCAATGGTGTTCACAAACTCCTGCACACGCGTTAAGACAACCAGATACACACACAGTCAGGTTAGATTATCAGACCAGCGTCTGATTTAGGGGTAAATCAGACCAGGGTAGTTGTGTGTGTGTGTGTAGGTGTGTGTGTAGGTGTGTGTGTAGGTGTGTGTGTGGATGTGTGTGTAGGTGTGTGTAGGTGTGTGTGTGGATGTGTGTGTAGGTGTGTGTGGGATGTGTGTGTAGGTGTGTGTGGGATGTGTGTGTAGGTGTGTGTGTAGGTGTGTGTGTAGGTGTCTGTGTAGGTGTGTGTGTATGTGTAGGTGTGTGTGTAGGTGTGTGTGTAGGTGTGTGTGTGTAGGTGTGTGTGTAGGTGTGTGTGTGGGATGTGTGTGTGGATGTGTGTGTAGGTGTGTAGGTGTGTGTGTGTGTGTGTGTGTGTGTGTGGGGTGTGTGTGTGTGTGTGTGTGTGTGTGTGTGTGTGTGTGTGAGTGTACTCTCTCAGTTTAGGCAGCAGCAGCAAGAGTGTCTGCCACACTCGGTTCTTCACACGGTGTTGAAGGGAGTTGCTATAGTAACGAGTTTTGGACTTGGATATCTCCTCATCCTAAAAACAACAGAGAGAGAACAAAAGTGTGTGTGTTGGTGTCCAGTAGACTGTGTGTATCTGCAGTAAACTGTGTGTGTGTGTGTGTGTGAGTGTATGAGAGAGAGAGAGAGAGAGAGAGAGAGAGAGAGAGAGAGAGAGAGAGAGAGAGAGAGAGAGAGAGAGAGAGAGAGAGAGAGAGAGAGTGTGTGTGTGTGTGTGTGTGTGTGAGAGACAGAGAGAGAGTGTGTGTGAGCGAGAGACAGATAGAGAGTGAGTGTGTGTGTGTGTGTGAGAGAGATAGTCAGAGAAAAAGGGAGAGAGAGAGAGAGAGAAAGAGAGAGAGAGAGTGTGTGTGTGTGTGTGAGTGTGAGCGAGAGAGAGAGAGAGAGAGAGAGAGAGAGAGAGAGAGAGAGAGAGAGAGAGAGAGAGAGAGAGAGAGAGAGAGAGAGAGAGTGTGTGTGTGAGTGTGAGAGAGAGAGAGAGAGAGAGAGAGAGAGAGAGACAAAGCGAGAGTGTGTGTGTGTGTGTGAAAGAGAGACAGAGAGAGAGAGAGAGAGAGAGAGAGAGAGAGAGAGAGAGACAGAGAGGGAGACAGAGAGAGAGAGAGTGTGTGTGTGTGAGTGTGAGTGTAGTGAGAGAGAGAGAGACAAAGCGAGAGTGTGTGTGTGTGTGAAAGAGAGACAAACAGAGACAGAGAGACAGAGAGAGAGAGAGAGAGAGAAGAGAGAGAGACAGAGAGGGAGACAGAGCGAGAGAGAGAGACAGAGCGAGAGAGAGAGACAGAGCGAGAGAGAGAGAGAGAGTCAGAGAGAGAAAGACAGAGAGAGAGAGAGAGTGTGTGTGTGAGTGAGAGAGAGAGACAGGGAGTGTGTGTGTGTGTGTGTGTGTGTGTGTGTGTTGAGAGAGAGAGAGACTGAGAGAGAGTGTGTGTGTGTGTGTGAAAGAGAGAGACAGAGAGAGAGTGTGTGCTCTGTACCTTCCTCAGCAGACGCAGCACCAGCTCCTCCATCAGGGTCTGGTGCTGGTGGCTGGAGGGCTCCAGACCACTGAGGAACCCCATCACAAACACACGAGGAGCCTGCTCATCCCTGTCATCACTGACACCCAGGACAGACCCCACACAGGGAGACAGACCAGAGAGAGAGACCAGAGACACCCAGGACAGACCCCACACAGGGAGACAGACCAGAGAGAGAGACCAGAGAGAGAAATTTGTCAACTAAAATCACTGACAAATTACGGAGACTAAATCCCTGCTCTGTTCAGAAAGACAACCTAGGTTACAGTAGCCACCTCGAAGCACTGTTGGTTTTCCTTTATAACCAAACATACATACATACATCTGAAAGTACACATTCTCACTGCCTCCATGCATCTTTCAAACTGGATCCTTTAGTTTCCTGCTCGGTAAACGTCTGTGCTAATGCCAGCTTCCAGTCGCTTATAACTAATGTGAACAAGCTAACCTTGTCAGAACTACTAATAAATGTAGGCAGCTTATAAAGACGAACAAAACCATTAGATTTTTTTAACTCATGCAAAGTTTGAATGTGAATGGTGTGTGTGTGTAGCAGACCTGAGGCCCATAGTGTGTGTGTGTGTGTGTGTGTGTGCGTGTGTGTGTGTAGCAGACCTGAGGCCCATAGTGTGTGTGTGTGTGCGTGTGTGTGTGTAGAGACCTGAGGACCACAGTGTGTGTGTGTGTGTATGTGTGTGTGTGTAGCAGACCTGAGGACCACAGTGTGTATGTGTGTGTGTGTGTGTGTAGCAGACCTGAGGACCACAGTATATGTGTGTGTGTATGTGTGTGTGTGTGTAGCAGACCTGAGGACCACAGTGTGTACGTGTGTGTATGTGTGTGTGTGTAGCAGACCTGAGGACCACAGTGTGTATGTGTGTGTGTGTGTAGCAGACCTGAGGACCACAGTATATGTGTGTGTGTATGTGTGTGTGTGTGTAGCAGACCTGAGGACCACAGTGTGTACGTGTGTGTATGTGTGTGTGTGTAGCAGACCTGAGGACCACAGTGTGTGTGCATGTGTGTGTAGCACACCTGGGGACCACAGTGTTGGCTGAGCACTGCTCTCCCAGCTTCTCCACATAGCTCTGAACCTCCTGGATCAACCTGCGCGCGCACACACACACACACACACACACACACAAAAGGCCTCTTGAGTTTTGAGGAAAGTTCTTTGTAAATTAGAATAAAATGCATGAGGAACAACCTGTCCTCCATCGCCCCCTGTGGGCCACAGTAAGAGGAGCAGGCCAGAAGCACCTCTGGTCTCTCCTGAAGACCGGTCCGTAGACACAAGCCTCTGTCAAGATGTCCAACTGCAGCAGGGAACTTCCTGTGTCCGGGCTGGGCTGGGAGGTACTTCCTGTATCAGAGTTGGTCCAGGTGTGGCAGCAGTGCTGGATCAGAACGTTGAACACCCCCGTCTTGATCTGAGACAGCTCTATGAGCTCAGCAGAGATCTACATGGAAGTCACACACACACACACACACATATATAAACACACACACACACATATATAAACACACACACACATATATAAACACACACACACACATATATAAACACACACACACACATATATAAACACACACACATATATAAACACACACACACATATATAAACACACACACACATATATAAACACACACACACACATATATAAACACACACACACATATATAAACACAAACACACATATATAAACACACACACACATATATAAACACACACACACACAAAGAAACCGCTAGCCAGTCAGTGAAAAGCACTTATCTCATCTAGTCCTAACAGAATGTGTGTGTGTGTTCTCACCTCTCTGAGAGTGTGTGTGTGTGTTCTCACCTCTCTGAGAGTGTGTGTGTGTGTGTTCTCACCTCTCTGAGAGTGTGTGTGTGTGTTCTCACCTCTCTGAGAGTGTGTGTGTGTGTTCTCACCTCTCTGAGAGTGTGTGTGAGCAGCGGGGCCTGTGTGTGTGAGAGGCCCAGCAGCGGGGGGCTGAAGGCCATGCGGGTGAAGGCCTGGAGGGTGGGCCAGAAGTCCTGCGGGTTGCTGCTCAGGGCCTGGACCAGCGCCCAGGACCGCCGCACCGCCTCGGCACACACCTCCTCCCCACACAGCGCCACCTGCTGGACGGAGGGAGGACTAGCTCAGCAACCCTGCTGCATCTGCTCTACGGAGCGACAAGCTGAGCATTGAGTGCATCACATTAACAGTGACATAAGTTAGCCAGTGGCTAGGCACAGCTTAGTTAGCCAGTGGTTACCCACCATCTATATACCTTCATCCTGTTAGTGTGTGTGCTATACGAGACCTGAGATGTGTAACAGAGCAACACACTTTCCTTTACTAACTTTCTGTAACACACTTTAATGTCACAACGGCTATAACCAACACCACCACCACACTGGGCTGACCTGGGGCAGCTCTGCCTCCATGAAGGCCAGTACGGGCAGCACCAGGTGGCTGGGCAGCAGGGCCAGCGCCTCCACAGCAGCCTGCAGGGCCACGGGGGCTCCTGGGGGGGCCAGGGGGGGGCACGCCCTCCTCAGGAAGCCCAGGCAGACCCACTGGTCCCGGGTGAAGTGAGCTGCCATGCGGCCCCAGTCCTGCAGGGAGACACCCAGCCCTGGAGCGCTAGGGGGGGGGAGAGGGGAGATTCAGGCTAACAGACAGAGCACATAAGCTAGCTTATCTCTCCTTCTCTTTTTCCCCCTCCTATGCACTCTCTCTCCCTTTCCCGCCAATCTCTCTTCCCCACCCCCCACCCCCATCTTCACCCAACTCATCCACTCATATCTTCATCCACTCATCCAGCCATGCCTCCATGTGTCCTAGGCTGGCCCCTGCTCCAGGCAGCATACTGACCGGGCAGAGCAGCCTGCCGCTGGGGGCTTCAGCAGGGTCTGGTTGAAGAGGCCGAGGGGGACAGAGGGGGAGGCAGGGGGGTGGAAGAAGCCCTTGAGTGACAACAGTACAGACACGGTCTCTGATTGGCTGTTGATGACTTCCTGGTTGGCAAGGTCACAAAGCATAGCCAGCGATGCCATGGCAACAGCTTTGGTCACCTGGCCGGCTACAGTTGGGATCTAGACACACATCCACACACACACACACACACACACACACAGAGAGAGAAAGAGAGAAAATAACAAAATAAGTACCATTTGATGTAAAAAAAAAAATCTGTACATCTTCAATCAATTTTCAAAGTTTAAAAACAGCACTGGAACTCAGCAGGGTTGAAGCAAAGTGTTTTATTGGTCCTCAGGTAACAAAGATTCCCAATAGAACGTGAGCATGATCCCAGGATCAGACTGAAATTCTCTCCGGACATTTCACTTTAATAGTCTTCTCCCCATTTTATGGTAATATGGTACAATACTTGTTGGTTACGTATACATCATGGATTCTTACCTAGCTGGTCCCTTGTTTTAGGGGATTCAAATTACAAGTACTTTCCTTCATAGACAATTCTCCCAATTTAGGCCCTCTCTGACCTTGAACAGCCAGCTGCACGAGGCTCCTGGGCATAAGGCCACATATATGTCTCATAAGTTATAGCTGGGCCATCCTGTTTCTTTATGGAAGCACACACATTATTCTTCTCCCCCACTCAGCCCCTATTTATCCAGATCTTCATATTTTGGGCTTTATTTCTTCTACCATTGTCTAGGGATAACAATAATCAGTCAACAGCTTTGCATCTGGTTTCCAATAATATAGCATATACTAAAAAGTGATTACAAGTTTCAGTAAATCCGTAATCATTACCCATCTTCATAATTACAACAGTATGGTGTTATTTCCACATCACATACACCAAGGGAATGTAAACCGAACATGATCTCTATGAGTAGTGTTTTCTGAGCGTGTTAACGAGCCAGTGTGTGTGAGAGCGGGCCCTACGTGCGAGGCAGGGCAGAGCAGGCTGGGGAGGCAGGCGGAGGCCAGGCGGGGGAGGCAGGCGGAGGCCAGGCGGGAGAGTCTGGAGGCCAGCAGCAGCTCCCTCAGCAGCACCAAGTACAGCTCTGCTCTCTGCATGTCACACAGCTGCAGGACAACACACACCTCTCCTGGGTTATATGTTGGTGTGTGTTTGTGTGGTGTGCGTGTGTGAATGTATGGTGCGTGTGTGTGTGTGGTGTGCGTGTGTGAATGTATGGTGTGTGTGTATGATGTGCGTGTGTGAATGTATGGTGTGTGTGTATGATGTGCGTGTGTGAATGTATGGTGTGTGTGTGTGTGTGGTGTGCGTGTGCGTGTGTGAATGTATGCTGTGTGTGTGTGTGTGTGTGTGGTGTGTGTGTGGATGTACCTCCTGCAGCTCTTCACTTAGTCTCCGGAGGATAAACTCCTGGATGGACTCCACCACGCCCACGAGCAGCGCATCCATGGCAACGGCCACGTGGTCTGCTGAAGGACACACAGCAAAGACATCAACCTTTTCATGCCCCACATACAGAAGGAAGCATGTTTACAGTAGTGAGACGTGGCCCCAGAAGGAAGCACGTTTACAGTAGTGAGACGTGGCCCCAGAAGGAAGCACGTTTACAGTAGTGAGACGTGGCCCCAGAAGGAAGCACGTTTACAGTAGTGAGACGTGGCCCCAGAAGGAAGCATGTTTACAGTAGTGAGACGTGGCCCCAGAAGGAAGCATGTTTACAGTAGTGAGACGTGGCCCCAGAAGGAATCATACAGTAGTGAGACGTGGCCCCAGAAGGAAACACGTTTACAGTAGTGAGACGTGGCCCCAGAAGGAAGCACGTTTACAGTAGTGAGACGTGGCCCCAGAAGGAAGCACGTTTACAGTAGTGAGACGTGGCCCCAGAAGGAAGCATGTTCACACTAGTGAGACGTGGCCCCAGAAGGAAGCATGAGTCAGGTGGCTAAGCGGTTAGGGAATCGGGCTAGTAATCTGAAGGTTGCCAGTTCGAATCCCGGCCGTGCAAAATGACGTTGTGTCCTTGGGCAAGGCACTTCACCCTACTTGCCTCGGGGGAATGTCCCTGTACTTACTGTAAGTCGCTCTGGATAAGAGCGTCTGCTAAATGACAAAATGTAAATGTTTACAGTAGTGAGACGTGGCCCCAGAAGGAAGCATGTTCACACTAGTGAGACGTGGCCCCAGAAGGAAGCATGAGTCAGGTGGCTAAGCGGTTAGGGAATCGGGCTAGTAATCTGAAGGTTGCCAGTTCGAATCCCGGCCGTGCAAAATGACGTTGTGTCCTTGGGCAAGGCACTTCACCCTACTTGCCTCGGGGGAATGTCCCTGTACTTACTGTAAGTCGCTCTGGATAAGAGCGTCTGCTAAATGACAAAATGTAAATGTTTACAGTAGTGAGACGTGGCCCCAGAAGGAATCATACAGTAGTGAGACGTGGCCCCAGAAGGAATCATACAGTAGTGAGACGTGGCCCCAGAAGGAATCATACAGTAGTGAGACGTGGCCCCAGAAGGAAGCACGTTTAGAGTAGAGAACACCTGGCCATTGCCATAGCAACACCTACCCTGCCTCTCCTCTGTTGCCGGGCGACCGGGGGCATGTCTGAGCTGGAGGAGGCGGAGCAGCAGCTGCAGGCTCTTGTCCGTCTTTCTGAGAGGCAGGTAAACGTTGGTGCTGAGTCTCCCCAGCATGGCCACCAGGGGAAGCAGGAGAGCTTGGAGCTTTTCTCCAGTCCTCCCTCCCTCCCTCCTGTCCTCCATGTCGACCCACAGCAGGATGGCCGTGGCCAGCATGTTTGCCTCACCTGGGTCTGGCAGGCAGTCAGTCTGGTCTGCAGGACAAAGACACCACAGACGATGCTGACACAGACAGGTGCTGACAAAAGGTTTGATGTTGAACTGAAGATCAACTGTGGTTTTTCCCTATACTATGTAACATTGTAGTTGAGATGTTATTGTTGCGCCAGATATTACAGCAATAAACCACTGAGGTGCTTTTTCCATCAGTCTTGGAATTGTGTCTGATAGACCTCACCACATTCTGAACTGTGTGTCTGACAGACCTCAACACATTCTGGACTGTGTGTCTGACAGACCTCAACACATTCTGGACTGTGTGTGTTAGACAGGCCTCAACACATTCTGAACTGTGTGTCTGACAGACCTCAAAACATTCTGGACTGTGTGTCTGACAGACCTCAACACATTCTGAACTGTGTGTCTGACAGGCCTCAACACATTATGGACAGATGGAAATGTTTCAGTTGTTGACCTGACCTGTGGAGGCTGGGACCTGGAGATAGGCCTCTATCTGCCTCTGGACGTAGCCCAGAACGGAGTCTCTCTCTGGAGCAGCAGGACCAGCTCCTTCCCCTGCCTCCACCCTGGAGCTGGAACCACAGGCTCGGAAGCTGCCCTCGCTGTCTACCAGCCACACACACACCTGGAGGGGACACACACACACGAGATGTTACACTGACACACACACACCTGGAGGGGACACACACACACGAGATGTTACACTGACACACACACACCTGGAGGGGACACACACACACTTGGAGGGGACACACACACGAGATGTTACACTGACACACACACACCTGGAGGGGACACACACACACCTGGAGGGGACACACACACACGAGATGTTACACTGACACACACACTCAAAATAAATCTTGTTCATTAATTCACTAAAAAGTTCCAGTTTGCTCGCAAACACCCACCCACCCACCCACCCACACCCACCCACAACCTACCTGGTTCCACAGGCCAGTACCTCGGCATAGAGACTCGTTGGCAGGGAAGTGCACCAGCAAATTGAACACATCATCCAGGGTGACTGAACTCTGGAACACAGTTCTTCATCATCATCGTCATCATCATCAGTCAAGGCTGGGCCTAAACATCCATGTCATGATGTTTTTTTGTTCTTGTCATTCATTCTTTTATTTAACAAGAAAAAAAGACTGAGATCTAGAGATAAGAGAAATCTATTTTGTAAGAGTGTCCTGGCTAAGACTGTTGTGGAAAAAACATGTAATTATGGAGATTGGTAATGATTATGGATTTAATTAAACTTGTAATCACGTTTTAGTATATGCTATATTACTGGAAACCATATTAGTATAAGCTATATAATTGGAAACCAGATGCAAAGCTGTTGACTGATTATTTTTACCCCTAAAACATTGTAGGAGAAATAAAGCCCAAAGTGTGGAGATCTGGATAATTAGGGGCTGAGTGACAGAAGAATGTGTGTGTGCTTCCATAAGAAACAGGAAGGCCCAGCTATAACTTATGAGACATATATGTGGCCTTATGGCCAGGAGCCTCGTGCAGCTGGCTGTTCAAGGTCAGAGAGGACCTAAATTGGGAGAATTGTCTATGAAGGAAAGTACCTGTAATTTGAATCCCCTAAAACAAGGGACCAGCAGGGTAAGAATCCATGATGTATATGTAACCAACACATATTATACCATATTACCATACAATTATTTATTACCATTTCTTTTATTTTATTGTATATTTTATTTAATTCTAATTCCACTTAGTACTGCTAGTTTATGTACCCTTAGTATAGATAGTCCACATATTTAAATTTTAGGTCCCTATATGTTTATTGTATGCACCTTCCTGCCAAAGCAAATTCCTTGTCTGTGCAAACTTTCATGGCGAATAAATCCCATTCTGATTCTGAATAGGGAGAAAACTATATAAGTGAAATGTCCGGAGAAAACTTCAGTCTGATCCCGGGATCTTGCTCACGTTTGTTGGAATCTCTGTCGCCATGACGACCTCTGTCACTCTGAATTCTAATAAACAGTTTGCGTCAAACTTTGCTGAGTTCCAGTGCTCTTCTTAACTTGGAAATTGTTTGAAGACGTAGTATGTTTTTCACAACAAGACAAGCATCA
The DNA here is from genome assembly GCF_963692335.1 of Osmerus eperlanus. Taxonomy (NCBI): domain Eukaryota; kingdom Metazoa; phylum Chordata; class Actinopteri; order Osmeriformes; family Osmeridae; genus Osmerus; species Osmerus eperlanus. Next base: position 1,464 of record NW_026911192.1, on the reverse strand, counting down.
CAAACAAAACCTAATTTAAAACATGCGAGACAACATAAGAGCATCACAACACAGCAACCATAGAATCCAGCGCCAAGAAAAAAAATATATAAATACAGCCGCAATAAATAATGATAATTTAAAAAAGATTCACAATTTTAAAGGCACTGACAACTAGGTGTTCCCTCTTCCAAAATGTTCAACGTATCTTTACACACACCCAGTGCTACAACTCCGACATGTATATTACTCAGCTAAAGTCCATTGCAGATCTTCTGCTCTACTTTCAATTTGCATTATTTGTACGTCGCTGTGGATAGAAGGGAATCAGGTGGCTCAGCGGTTAGGGAAGCGGGCTAGTAATCTGAAGGTTGCCAGTTCGATTCCCGGCCGTGCAAAATGACATTGTGTCCTTGTCAAGGCACTTCACCCTACTTGCCTCGGGGGAGAATGTCCCTGTACTTACTGTAAGTCGCTCTGGATAAGAGCGTCTGCTAAATGACTAAATGTAAATGTAGCAGCCTTGTGGCTGCACATCCCGGTCTTACCACATCAGTCAGGCAGAGGACGCTGTTGAGCAGGAAGCACTGGGCAGCCCCTCTGAGCAGGACCTGGTGCGTTACCATGGTGCAGCGCAGCACCTCCCTGCAACACAGCATGGGGGACACACTCGTATCCATAGCAACAACAAGAACCACGCTAAACCAAGGTGCTAAGTTAGCATCATCACACACAGGAACTCCAGATAGTTAAAAGGGGTCATCAGGCTTTTGAATGGACATTGATACATTTCTCACTGGTCACTTTACACACTGTCACTTCAACTCTGTACCCCACTTGTCTTAGGTTAGTATAGGTGTTGTCTTAGGCTAGTATAGGTCTTGTTTTAGGTTAGTATAGGTCTATAAGGTTAGTATAGGTCATTATGTGTATTAGTGTATAATGTATATTATTGTATATTGCTACTATTTTTTATATATTAGGATGTTTATTACTATTATTAAATGTTTATTTCATTCTATTTTATTTGAGCTTACCATAGATGTAATCTATGTTCTTAGTACTTATATATTATGTTATGCCAGGTTGCTTCGTTTTCTTGTCCCAAGAATTTCAGTGCCCAGTCTGACCTTGTGTTGTTCTGTGCACCAGACAATAAAACCTGAAAACTTGAAACTAAAAATGTCGGTTGGTCTAGAACCTTCCGACGCTCCGTGTCTCAGTCAGATTCCATTCTGTGCTGGAGGGGGCAGGCGGGGGGGCCAGCAGGGGGGTACCTCAGGGCCTGCAGGGTCTGGGGGCTCAGGAGGGGGCCGGGGGGCAGGAAGGACAGGGCCTGGGACAGGAACAGGACTGGTACAGAGCACCAGTGCTGGGAGGCCAGTCTCTGGACCAGCTGTTGTAGAACAGACCCTGAGAGAGGAGTGGAGGTTCATTACAATAATACAGAGCATTCACACAGTGTGTGTGTCTGTCGGTCTTGTC
>NW_026911191.1:7500-12811 GCF_963692335.1 Osmerus eperlanus | reverse complement strand
CACAGGGGTCCGTTTTTGAATGACATTTTTACAACTGATATATCTGTATATTTTATATTAAAATGCATACTTATTATTTATAAACATTACATAGATTTAAAAGCATTTTTTTTGTGCTGCTCATTTACAACTGAAAATACGAGTGAAGTGTAGAATTAAATATGATGTCTTCTCATTTCCCCTGCAAGAGGTAGCCTCATAGCTGAATCAAAACAAATAAATTTGGCAGACCGGTGTAAAAATGGACCTAATCTCTATGACTTAAATGTCCTTTTAAGTTTTCCCTTCTCGTGATATTTTCAGGCATTTAGCCTACTCATATTGCATTCATTCATTAATAAAGAACCCCCTTTGAAGATTATTCTACGACGTTACCGGCAGTAGAAGATGGAATCGCGATTCAAACAGTACCATCTGCTAATTGAAAATATGAAAATAAGCTTGACATTTATTTAGTGGAAAATCGCTCATTCATAAAAAGCTCACTGGTAGCGATCATTGTCAGTAACAACGCAAAATGCGATATAGCCCTGTGTGGAGAAGCTGCCCCGGTAAATTCTACTACTACAGTACAGTACTAGACTACTGCTGTGTTTGTCTTGGTAGCGATTGTGTTGGTTGAATTGGATTTAACGTTCCGTTGTACGGTTTAGGCTGAAATTAATTATTTTCATGAACAGATTGACAAAGTTTAGGCTGTGGCAATGAAGTTCAGGTTAGTAGTTAGACTTTTGATTTAAGTAAGGGGAGTGCCGAACATGTTGTGTAGATGTTTTTGTAGTGTCTCGCGTAGGCTACAGCGTTGCAGTGAGCTACACTGGTTTGAAACCACAGGTAATGATAATTTCACCCACAAATCGTTTACTTGTAATGTAATGTCATAATAAATCCTACAACGAAAATGTATTTGTGAGGAATGTTTATTTTAAAGATTGAAAACAGATGCATCATAGACCACTGTAGTATGTGTTGCCCGGGCAACAGAGGCTAATGTCATGATGCTAATGCTTCAGTGAAATAGTAGACTACCGTTTCCAAAAGTAGATGTGGGCCCCTTCCTTAATAATATCAGCTAATATTGTACATTACATTTCATAATTGTGTTTCACATCACAAAGTAAAATGAGTAAATAGTTATCACCCTGGCCTCTTTGCTTGTGGCGTTCCTGCAGCTGCCTTGCAGTAAAGCTATAGTTAGCCTAGCTATCCCCCAAGTTAACAGATGTGAAACGAATGTTCTGCTACAGGTAGTCACGTGTGTTTTCGTGACGTTAGTGACGTAGTGACGTTAGTAACGTCAGTGACTGTGGCTAGCAAATTAGCCACCGTTAGCTTCACTTTTCACCACAAAAACGCAATTTCTACTTAAACCATGCAACGGAACGTAAATAAAAATACAACCAACGCAATCGCTACCAAGACGAACCTTTTGACACCGCCGTTGTGTATGTAGTCCAAATATTGACTGATCCTTAGGGGGGCGAAAATAAACAATAATAAATAAATAAATAAATATATATGTGAGAGAACAAAGGTTGTGCTCTCGCCGAAGGCTTGAGCACACCCAATTAGGAAACATGAGGTTGAGACTGTGTGGTTCAAATATAAGGTGTTCATTTGGCAGATGCTCCTTTAAACACAGGGGAGATTTGAGCCTGCGACATTTGCAACTTCTCACTTGTTTTGGGGTGTCGACTGTGTGTTAGGCCTACAGTAATAGTGGACAGACTACATTGTAGCTGTGTGGTTCAGGTGGCGAGTGTATTAGCGGTAGCTAGTGTGCTAGCGGTAGCGAGTGTATTAGCGGTAGCTAGTGTGCTAGCGGTAGCGAGTGTATTAGCGGTATCTAGTGTGCTAGCGGTAGCGAATGTATTAGCGGTAGCTAGTGTGCTAGCGGTAGCGAATATATTAGCCGTAGCTAGTGTGCTAGTGGTAGCGAATGTATTAGCGGTAGCTAGTGTGCTAGCGGTAGCGAATGTATTAGCGGTAGCTAGTGTGCTAGCGGTAGCGAATGTATTAGCGGTAGCTTTTGTGGTAGTGGTATAGGCTAATTAGCACCTAGGACCCCACCACTACACACCTCCCTCACACACACGCAGGAGCCCACACCACGACACACATTTCTTTAATAATGTAAAAATAATAATCATAATGTTTTTACTAAAGATATCCCTGTAAGTTCCTCTGTCCCAGGAACCCATCTCTAACCCATCTCTCTAAACGGCCACGAAAAAAGGCAAGAGGATTTTGGCGCAGTCTGAATGACGGTTTTCCCTGCCCCGAGGGCTCTTTGTGGCTGTGGCCGTCTCACTGTCACACAGAGAGAGAGAAAGAGAGAGAGAGAGAGAGAGAGAGAGAGGGCTGGCTGATGAAAGCTTGGATACAGTAGCCTACTTGGGTTCTCCTCACAGAGTTGAAACCTATCCTCGCAGCATCATCCCTGTGCTCGCTTCAGCTGATGGCAGCAACTCTAACCCTGGTCGGGATCGACGTGGAGTCGCTCCTGTGAGGGGACATTGTCTCTCCTCGGCAAGGACAGCCAAGGGTTCAAGCATTAGCCGGCTGGATGCTCTGTGAGGAGACTGTGTCAGTGCTGTGAGCCACATCTACATGTGATTCAGAAACACCCTCATTGTGTTAGCAACCAGGCTGGAGAAACACCCTCATTGTGTTAGCAACCAGGCTGGAGAAACACCTTCATTGTGTTAGCAACCAGGCTGGAGAAACACCTTCATTGTGTTAGCAACCAGGCTGGAGAAACACCTTCATTGTGTTAGCAACCAGGCTGGAGAAACACCTTCATTGTGTTAGCAGCGTAGCTGGAGAAACACCTTCATTGTGTTAGCAACCAGGCTGTAGAAACACCTTCATTGTGTTAGCAACCAGGCTGGAGAAACACCTTCATTGTGTTAGCAACCAGGCTGGAGAAACACCTTCATTGTGTTAGCAACCAGGCTGGAGAAACACCTTCATTGTGTTAGCAACCAGGCTGGAGAAACACCTTCATTGTGTTAGCAACCAGGCTGGAGAAACACCTTAATTGTGTTAGCAGCGTAGCTGGAGAAACACCTTCATTGTGTTAGCAACCAGGCTGTAGAAACACCTTCATTGTGTTAGCAGCGTAGCTGGAGAAACACCTTCATTGTGTTAGCAGCGTAGCTGGAGAAACAGAGGGCCTAGTCCAAGGACAAGCATCAACTCTCAACTCTTGTTGACACATACAAAGGCTGCTCCACCGAAACATTCATCTCTGTAAACACCTGACGCATGCTTGGACTGCTCATCTCTCTCTTTTTACAAATAGTCATTTGTAGGATTATTTGTCTCTCCCTGTCTCTTGTGTACACACACACACACACAGATACATGACACACACACACCCACATGCACTCAAGCGCACACACACACACAAACGCACGCCAGCTCTCTCTCACACACACACACACGCACTCAAACAAACCCAACCACAGAAAGAGGTCCAAACATTGGCGTGATCCCAGAAGGGAGGAACTTACTGTTTATGATAGGATGGCTTCTGTCTACCTCATACTGCAATGTTTAGGACTGTTTACGCCGTCAAACACACACACTCAAACACACATACATACTACAATGTTTAGGACTGTTTATGCCGTCAAACACACACACTCAAACACACATACATACTGCAATGTTTAGGACTGTTTACGCCGTCAAACCCACACACTCAAACACACATACGTACATACTGCAATGTTTAGGACTGTTTACGCCGTCAAACACACACACTCAAACTCACATACATACTGCAATGTTTAGGACTGTTTACGCCGTCAAACACACACACTCAAACACACATACATACTGCAATGTTTAGGACTGTTTACACTGTCAGACACACACACTCAAACACACTGCAATGTTTATGACCGTTTACAGACTCACAGACTCAGACACACACACACTCAAACACAGTCGAATACACAGTTACACACCCAATACGCTCAAACACACAGTCAAATACAGTTACACACACACCTACACTCAAACACACCGTCAAATACACACAGTTACACACCCACTACACTCAAACACACACAGACAAACACACTCATACACTCAACCAAAGTCAAACACACAGTCGAATACACACAGTTAAACACACACTCAAACACACATCTGTACTCAAACACACACACTTCAAGCTACTCACACACACGCACAGTAAAATATCTGGCGTGATTCCAGGAGTGAAGGATACCAGATGGGTGGGGGGGACGAAGGAGAGAGGATCTGTCATCCCTAACAAGCTAGGAGGAGGAGAGGAGGAGAGGAAGAGGAGAGGAGGAGAGGAAGAGGAGGAGAGGACGAGGAAGAGAGGAAGAAATGGGGAAAGGAGAGTAGGAGAGCAAGAGGAGAGAAGGAGAAGAGGAAGAGGAGATGAGGAAAAGTAGAAAAGGGGGAGAGCAAGACGGGAGGAGGAGAGGAGGAGAAGAGGAGGAGCAGGAGAGCTGGTTAGGTCACAGGACCAGGACCCACACACACCACATCCTTGGCACTCCTCTTAATTACACCACAAATGAATGATCACACTCTCTTTATCTCTCCCTCTTTCTTTCTCCACCTCACCTTTTGTATCTTCCTCTCTCCTTCTCCCTCTCCCCCCTTCTCTCTCACCCTCTAACGGACCAGCATGCTGCCTCTATGAGGCAGGGTGTTGTGTCAGCGAGATAATGGAGGTGAGAGGGGAGCGCTGGTGGAACACTGTTCCAGAGAACAGCAGGAACTAGAGGAGGCAGCTGTGTTTGTCTCTCTCTGGTTCTCTCTCTTTCTACTCTCTCTTTCTCTCTCTCCTCTCACTACCTCGTTCTCTACTCTCTCACCTTTTCTCCACCTCCCCCCCTCTCTCTCTCTCTCTCTCTCTCTCTCTCTCTCTCTCTCTCTCTCTCTCTCTCTCTCTCTCTCTCTCTCTCTCTCTCTCTCTCTCTCTCTCCCTCTCTCTGTCTGTCTCTTGGGAATGGGGTCACTTGATGTAAAGGCAGTGTTGCTGGGGCTGGTCATGGCAAGGTTGTGCATTGTGTTTTTGTATTGTAAGCTGGTTGCGAAGATGAAGGAGTTTCTTGCTGTGTGTGGAGGGATGTGCCTTGTGCACAGTTACAGTACAGAGTACGGCTCTAATGCTTGGTTAGAAACCAGAGCTGGTAATTGTAGTTTTTTGTATCTGTTTATTTTGCCTTAAATCCTGCATCAGTATGATTAGGTAGGTGATGTAACTGATGAGTACCTGGCTGTTTTGACTGCCCAATAAATACTCTCTCTCTCTTTCTCTCTC
>NW_026911191.1:0-2500 GCF_963692335.1 Osmerus eperlanus | reverse complement strand
GCTGTGACTGTGTGCCCCTGTGTGCTCCTGTGTGCCCCTGTGTGCTGTGACTGTGTGCCCCTGTGTGCCCCTGTGTGCCCCTGTGTGCCCCTGTGTGCCCCTGTGTGCCCCTGTGTGCCCCTGTGTGCTGTGACTGTGTGCTCCTGTGTGCCCCTGTGTGCCCCTGTGTGCTCTTCCCTGGCCCTGAGGCAGTGTTTGGTGTGTGCTCTTCCCTGGTTGTGTGGTGGGCTCCCTGCACTCGGTTCTCCCTGACTGTGCTGAATGTGTTTCTCTATGTAAAGGGAGGGGGGAGGGGTTGACTTAAATGCATTTTTCAAAATGGTCTCGGGTATGTTTTTCGCGTCTCAAATACGGACTCAGAAGTTGAGAAAAAGCCGTACGGATGCGTGCGACCAATCTGAGCACAGATGTTTCAAAACTCCTGCCCAGTAGCCTATCGGTGTGTGGCCCAAACGTTCGGCACACGGCCACCCTGTGCAGACAGGTCCGTACGGTGCACCGTAGGGGGGAGGGCAGCGGCAGGCTGGGGGCTTGTTTAGAGGGGTTACGGGAGTCAGGTGGCTGAGCGGTTAGGGAATTGGGCTAGTAATCCGAAAGTTGCTGGTTCGATTAATAAAATATCGAAAATATTTTTTCAACCTTTCAACAGTTTTTTTTTCCTACACACAAAGTGAGAGGTGAGAGAGATCATGCCACCAAATACAGATTAAAACTAAAGTAAAGAGCCTGGCTTGAAAATGTAAGAAGTAGAAAGTACATTTGTGTAAAGTACTGATACCAGAAAAATAACAGCAGACTGGACCCTTCTGGTGTTTGAATGTGAGAAATATTCTGAAAAAACATTTTTGCTTTGTCACTATGAAGGGGAGAAAATCCTGAGTGGAGACTGCAGGAAAACTCAACCTCACACTCAATTAGCTTTTTAATGCACCAGAGGGTTTTTATTCAAAAATTATAATAAGTATATTCTATCTGCAGTGTATATGCTGTCTGCGCTATTTGGTGATGCACAGAACAGGCAAATTTATGATTAGCGTTCATGATCTACGATTGATATCCACACCTAATGTTTTTTTTTGATGAATGTGTTTTCTTAAAACCTGTTTTTGTTGTGTCACTACAAAGGGCCCGGACTGATGAAGGCAAGTTCTTACAGAACACACATCCCTACAGACGACATCATGTTTCTCATCCATCAGTCCATCTTCACACAAGTTCATTCTCACGAAATACGGTCACACAAACTTCACGTCTCGTGACTGATAAGTGTTTGATGTATGTGTTTGACCCCCGCTGTGCTTATCTCCAGAGATGAGGCCTCCAGGCCATTCTTAGACCTCATATTATGGGATGGTCACCGGGGTAGTAAATCCTAGAAGGACAGAGCAGGTTGTCGAGGTCTGCGTGGACACGTCCAAGGTTTCCAGAGGTGACAGCTCTCCAGTTTGGATGATCTTTATTTTTTGGGGGGGAGGGGGCGGGGGGGGGGGGGGGGGGGAGCAATTCCGGTTTACAAGGCAACCAAGGCAGTTAATCTCTCAAATATATTTTTTTATGTCTGTTTTTCTGTCCTTCTCAGTGTGGGATATGTGTGTGTCCACCAACCTGTGTTGGTGCAATCGATAAATAAAAATGTTTAATTAAATGCTATAATCTTGAACGAATGCGTGAATTTGAGAGCCAACTTTGACCTCTTTATGTTGGACAAGAGTTTTTCCTTAAGATGCATGTATGGCCAGAGACAGTTAGGACAGTCTCTCCCCTCCATCTCTCTCTCCATCTCTAACTTTTTATTTTCTCTAATTTTGTAGTTTTCCTCCCGTTTCACTCCCTCTCTATTTTAACATCTGGTTCCTGTCTCTCCCTCTCTCCCTCCCTCCCTTTGTGCAGAGAAGTGTTGTTTGTGTAGCTGTCAGGTGAGCTGAACAGCATCTTCCACAACCTCTCTCATGTGGAGGCCCAAGACTCCTCTCTCTGTCCTTCATTCCTCTCTCAATCTCTGCCTTCCTCTGTTTCCTCTCCTCTCTATCTGTCTCTTACTCCATCTCTCTCTACCTTCCTCTGTTTCCTCTCCTCTCTATCTGTCCTCTTACTCCATCTCTCTCTACCTTCCTCTGTTTCCTCTCCTCTCTATCTGTCTCTTACTCATCTCCTCTCTACCTCCTCTGTTCTCTCTCTCTCTCTACTCCATCTCTCTCTGTCTTCCTTTTTCTTTCTTTCTTCATGACTTTCCTCCCCATCTCTCCTTTTCCCCCTCCATCTCTCTCCCTCTCCCCCTCCATCTCTCTCCTTCTCCCCCTCCATCTCTCTCCCTCTCCCCCTCCATCTCTCCCCTCTCCCCCTCCCTCTCTCTCCCTCTCCCCCTCCATCTCTCTCCCTCTCTCGGGCCCCTCCCTCTCCCTCCATCTCTCTCCCTCTCCCCCTCCATCTCTCTCCTTCTCCCCCTCCATCTCTCTCCCTCATCCTCCTCCATCTCTCTCCCTCTCCCCCTCCCTTCCCT
>NW_026911190.1:15000-16108 GCF_963692335.1 Osmerus eperlanus | reverse complement strand
CGGAATTAGAATTTGTCAGACGCCAAAAAAATAATGAACTTGGTCCTCTGGCGTGTTTTTGCCATATGCCATTCATCATCAGAGCTAAGAGGCATGCTAGCAATTTTCCCCTGCTAAATTGGACAGCAGTAACCAGGCTGAGAGTTATAGCTGGCCTCCTGTATAGGCAAACCGCGACGGTGAGCAGAGCTCCGCGTCACGTTTGGCATTCTCGGACGGCCTGACACTGACAGATGTTGGGCTTCTGGTTCAGTTTTGTGTTTTTTCTAACAACAGTTTTTCTAACAACCACTGATTAAATGAAGGGGAGGAAGTGATGTCACACACGGGATGCCGTTCATCTAAAACACGGTGTAAGACGTGCTTGTGGATGTGAGCATGTGCTTTGTCAGCGACTGTACTGAGGCGGAGGGGGACAGAAAATACATGTTGAATAATTAATTTAATGAACGAATAGATTGATAAGTAATTAATAAATCAAAAATACCAAAAGAATAAGGATTGTAATAAGAGCCATGACGGTATTAATAATCCCTGGTCAATTAACCTCTGACACAGTGACCTCCTTCTAAGAATGTTGTTATTACACCCCTACTCCGGGTGCCTCACCATCACAGAAAAAAGTTGTCAGGAACCACAAGGTGCTCAAGATGCTAAGTGATAAAACTTTTATTACAGGACCAAGAGCTAACGCTAATGCACAAGTACAGACATATGCTATTACGTGTTCAGTAAAGAAAATACATCGGTTTAGATTGATGTAGAGAAAAGAACAAACAAAGGAGAACAATTTTGATCCCAAAAAACTCTGAATCAAAGGACAGTCATCAGTCAGCGAAATCTTGAATGTACAGCCCAACACATTCACCATCCATCATCAGGATAACATCTCTGAGCTAGAACGGAATGACACAGAGGGTAATGTTGCCATATACATGAAAACTCACACCAAAAACTCCTCAGACCATCGCAAAAACACTCAAACCACTCGAGGACTAAATAAGATCTTCACTGTACTGTGTTTAGCAAAACAGAGCAAATTCGGACTACAGCGCAACCTGCTCTATGCCCCTTTGAGAGAAAGCACATTGACAATAAAGCACAGTAA
>NW_026911190.1:0-10000 GCF_963692335.1 Osmerus eperlanus | reverse complement strand
GGAGAGAAGAGAGGGATGAAGGAGAGAAGAGAGGGATGGAGGAGAGAAGAGAGGGATGGAGGAGAGAAGAGAGGGATGGAGGAGAGAAGAGAGGGATGGAGGAGAGAAGAGAGGGATGGAGGAGAGAAGAGAGGGATGGAGGAGAGAAGAGAGGGATGGAGGAGAAAAGAGAGGGATGGAGAGAAGAGAGGGATGGAGGAGAGAAGAGAGGGATGGAGGAGAGAAGAGAGGGATGGAGGAGAGAAGAGAGGGATGGAGGAGAGGAGGGACGAGGAGTGACAAGCAAGAGAGAAGCAGGGTGGACAGGTTAGAGAGGCGTCAACACTTGAACCGCACACATTCACTGTTCAGAGCTATCCTGGCCTGTGCTCCTCTAAATGCCGTGCTCGGACCGTGGTTCCTCGGACTGTGCCCCCGCCAATGCCAGGGAGACTGTGGTTCCTCGGACTGTGCCCCCGCCAATGCCAGGGAGACTGTGGTTCCTTGGACTGTGCCCTCGCCATGCCAGGGAGACCTGAGATGGTGACAGCGACCGAGTCTCTCTATAGGAAAAGCCTAAACCCATTCAAATAGCCCTGGCAATAACCCTGGCAGGAATGGAAAAATACCAGCGCCCTCGCCACAGGATGTGTCCCTCTAAATAGCTCTTTCCATGGGGCAGACAGGAGCCCTCCTCCCCTCCAGGACATTGGCATATCTCCCCTGGCTGGTGGGCTCCACCTCACAGCTGCTGGCGTGCCCCTGTAAATAAAACCCCCCTCGCGAGTTCTTAAAGCAGGCAGGTATTTGCCTGTTTAACTCAGGGGGAACAATGTGGTCGGAGTTGAGGGGCTGATCTCCTGATTCAATCTGCCTCACCTCCACCTAAATAGAATCGGAGGGGGGAGGGTGGGGGTGGGGTGAGGGGGGAGGTGGGAAGTGAAGTGAGTCCCGGCTGCCTGGTCCATCAGACCGGAGCCAGCGTGATTCTGCAGGGCTCCCTGAACACATGCATGTGTTCATGCATATATCTGATTGAGGGGTCCATCATAATCTGTGGATAAAGCTGTCGAGCACCTCTCCTCAGAATTCAATGGGGGGGAGGGAGAAAGAGAGAGAGGGAAAGGGAGAGAGTGATGACAAGAGTGAGAAAGAGAGAGCAACACCCTCTGCTGCTCTCCCTCTCTAACTCTCTCTCTCTCTCTCTCTCTGTCCACAGTCCATCTATCTGTCTCTCTGTTAGTCTGTTGCCTCCTGTTTAGCACTTTGCTGCAACCTTCTGGCAGAATGTCATCTCTAGCTAGGTCTCAGCCCTTTTCTGTCCTCCCACGTTCTGTATCACACACACACACACACACACACACACACACACACACACACACACACACACACACACACAACAACAACAACAACACACACAACAACAACAACACACACACACACACACAACACACACACACACAACAACACACAAAACCAGGAGCCATGGTTGCATTATATTTAATCAGGTCTCCGAGGTGTTGCGTTCTCGAAGTCCATGGTAACGAGAAACACAGCGAGGAATCTCATCTAACGCGCGCGCACACACACACACACACGCCTCCAGACACATGCCTCCGTGTGATTGCTATACGCACAAAAAGAATAACGATAACAAACACACCTACACTGGCTTGGTGAAAGTCGCTGAGGAGGATAGTGAGTTTGTTTTCCACCCTGGACACGTTAAGCCGAGACTGCTGACGGCTGCGGGGGGGAAGAACGACATTGTTTGTCTCATCAGGTGTTGAAAGGCCTCTGCCTACTGTCCCAAACTGTGGACGGAGGCAGGCGCCAGTCACACACACACACACACACACTCTGTTGCCCTACTGCTCTACAGAAGAACCCCTCCCCTCCTCCTCCTCCTCCTCCTCCTCCAGGGCCTGTGTGGCCCCCAGACTGCTGGAGTTCCTGGCCGAGGGAGGATTACTTGGTGAGAAGCTATAATCTCACAGACCACAGAAGCTGCAGCAAAATCAGCCCCTCTGCTGCCTGCCCGTTTCCTTAAATAACAGTGATGTCATGTTGCGTTGCCGTGGCGGTAGCGGGGCCGGGGGGGGGGGGGGGGACCGGGCGGTGGTGGTCCAGCTACGGTATGCACACCACGGCCCAGGAGGGCCGTGAGGCGGCCAGCACGACCCATTGGAGGCTGGTGATAATAGGGGCTAGCTGGATGTGGTTGAGGTCATTAGCGACACCGTGGGGAGCCCTCACTCTCCTGCCCTCTCCTTCCCCCCTGCTCCCTCAATCTCGACTGTCCTCATTCTTTCCTTACCTCCCTCCATTCATCTTACCACTGCACCCCCCCCCAACCTCCACCCCCCCCCCAGCCCTCCTTCAGACAGGAAAGCATGTCATGTGTCTGGAAGCTCGCAGAATGTTCGTCTCATGGTGAGCGAGGAGGAAATCACCGCAGGGTTAAATCAACTTACAGTCTGGTCACACAAACTGTGGGTTCTACTGACAGGTCTGGTCTTACAGCCTCTGTTCTGACACACTCCAGAACAGAACAGACTAGGCTAGAACATAACAGAACAGTCCAGAACAGTCCAGACCAGACTGGCTTGACCCCCCCCCCCCCCATCCCCCATCCTCACCACACACACCGTATGAGAGAGCTGATGTAGGCTTGTACTGTGGCCAGACATGACACCCCAGCTCTGAGACGTGCGACAGGGTTTAAGGAGCAGCTGAGGGTTACACTTCTCCCAGGAGGGTCAACAAACCCCAAAGCAGAAGCTAGGTTACCCATGACCACAGAGCACTGTGCTGGACGTCTCCTAAGAACCTCTGTTTGAGACTCAATCCTCTGACGGTCGAGCTCGAAGCAAGGCAAGGAACAGGATTAGGAAGAAGAGGGGGGTGGATGGATGGATGGATGGACGAATGGATGGATGGATGAATAGATGGATGAATAGACTGGTGGATGGAAGTGGTATAGGGCTTCAGAATGAAGGGCAAGAGGGCTTGCTGGTGGGCAGGAAGGCTGTCTACAGCTGACTGGCTGACTGGCTGGCTGGCTGGCTGGCTGACTGGCTGACTGGCTGACTGGCTGGCTGGCTGGCTGGCTGGCTGGCTGACTGGCTGACTGGCTGACTGACTGACTGGCTGGCTGGCTGGCTGACTGGCTGACTGGCTGACTGGCTGACTGACTGGCTGGTTGACTGACTGGCTGGCTGGCTGGCTGACTGGCTGACTGGTTGACTGGCTGGCTGCAAGGATGAATGAACTGTCAAAGTCAACAAAAGAACAGCTGCAGGAGTCAGTATGGGTGGATGTTCTGGGGGAGGAGCCAGGTTTCCAGGTTACCTTGGTGATGGCGATGGCGCAGGCATGACCCCAGATCTCGATGAGCTGCTGCTGTCCGAACCTGTAGTCACTCAGAAGCTCTGTCTCGATGGCCGCCACCTCCACCTTACTGGGGACACACAGCAGAGGATGACACGTCACCACTCAGCCATCATTATCATCATCATCATCATCATCATCATCAGCCACATCATCATCATCCTCATCTTCATCATTATTAACCTCTTCATCACCATCATCATCATCATCAGCCACATCATCAACCTCTTCATTATCATCATCATCCACAACATCATCTTCATCAACATTGTCTTCATCATCATCATCCACATCGTCTTCATCATTATCATCATCAACCTCTCCATTATCATCAACATCTTCTTCATCATCATCAGTATTTGGAATGCGATCATATGAAACAAGGTAGACCCTTATTTAACCAAAACAGAGAACCTCTTTTCTCCACTTGTATCCCAGTATCTGTTGTACAGCAGAAGCCTGCAGGAGCAGTCCTGGGTGCTTAAGGTGGTCTGCTTTCCAGGGTTTGGAAGTCAGATGACCGTGCCTTTTAATGATCCAGAACTGCTAGTATTTACGATGCTAAAGTACACAACAGACTTGGTGTTACAGGCACAATCCATCACAGTTCCACAGGCCCAAGCACCAGGAGGAGCCCTCAGGACACCATTAAACCTGGTCCTTCTGGGTGAACGCACCGCGGGGAGGGTTTACGAACCCTTCAGTCCTAGTTTGTGAAGATACTACTGAACGACTGTCGTTGTGAGGTACTGGATGTTTTTTATGCGTTTCTGAAACAGATCTATGTCAAGGACTGCTGTTAGAGCTGGACCGTTAACTGAGACCGGAGCCACTAAATAAGACCTCCATCAAACAACTTTACAGTTTCATGGTGACATGGCATTGACTGTGTGTGTGTGTGTTTCTGTATTAGTGTATATGAGGGCATGTATTTATACATGCTTGTGTGTGTGTGTGTGTGTGTGTATTTTGAGCGCCATTGTTTTAGTGCTGCTCCTCATTCCCTGCATTGTGAGAGTAGTCTGCTGGTACGGGTGTTAGACCACCGTGCGTGTGTGTTTGTGTGTGTGTGCGAGCGTGTAGGGAAGTCTGTGGGTGTGTGTGGACATACTCAGGTGTGTGTTTTGTGTTGGTGGCATTTAGACAAAGGCCACAGGATAAAGTCCTCCTTCTAGTGTTTTCACTGGCCCCGATGGACACTCATGCTGTGCCTGTTACTGTAGGGACATCTGGTGGTGATTTGCCAGTACTACAGCTTACAAATCAATAGTCGTGTAATAGAAGTACGAACACATATCATTCATCTACCTTGGCATGGCTGTGAGGCTAATCATTTCCAAATATTGATCAATGAGCCCCAAGTGTAATTACAGCGGAATTGCAATAAATCATGTGGCTGTGTACACATGTTAATTGGATGTTTTTGATGTTGCTGTTTGTTTCCACGAGATCGGAAGGGAAAGAAACAAGGAAAGAGAGAGTCTCTTTAAGACCGACCGGCTGTGAAGAACAAACAAGCTCACACACTTTTATCTGACCATTCAGCTCTCAAACAGTTAGGATCAGGAGTGTGTGTGTGTGTGAGTGTGTGTGTGTATCTGGGGTGTGCTGTCTGAGTGTGTGTGTGTGAGTGTGTGTATCTGTGTGTGCTGTGTGAGTGTGGGTGTGTGTCCTTAAAAATGTGTTCATGAGTTACATCATGTGTTGTACTCAAAGGCCTGTTTTGTTATGCTGCAGACACTGTTCACCAAAAGAAGGAGAGAGAGAGAGAGAGAGAGAGAGAGAGAGAGAGAGAGAGAGAGAGAGAGAGAGAGAGAGAGAGAGAGAGAGAGGAGAGAGAGAGAGAGAGAGAGAGAGAGAGATGAGGAGGAGAGAGAGAGAGAGTGAGAGAGAGAAAGAAAGAAAGAGCTGTAGAAAGAGAGAGGGGGAGAGAGGGTAAGAGGGAGAGAGGGGGTAGAGAGAGGGAGGGTGACAGAGAGAGAGAAGAAAGAGGAAAGAGAGAGAGAGGGAGAATGACAGACAGTGGAACCATCTGGTAGAGTGGTAGGCTGTGCGGGAGGTTCAGAAGTCGGGCTTCACCTCCAGGTACGAAGCACAAGGGACAGTAATGACAGGACTATGACACAGAGGCACACAAGCGGTGTCTTGTGCTGGGAGGGTAGCCCTCCACTTGTGATTCGCCGAGAAGAAAATCAGCTTCCTCCAAGGAGAGCCCACAGCTCGAGGCAGCTTTGCGCGAGACGAGAGTGTTGATTCAGATGTAAAAAGACATTCAGCCCTCAACCACAGGAAGCCATATTGTCCCTTTTCTCTGGCAGATTACAGTTGTGTGCTTGAAGAATGTGTCACAGCTTTAGACGTTGGCTCCGTCTCAGGAGAGGTGTTGAAAACAGATTAAACACAAACACACACACATGCCCCGACTTCCCACGTGCACAGCAGCTACAGTGTTTGTGGACTATAGATAGAATCACAGTGATCCAGTTCCACTTACCAGATAATGGACCAAGCAGCCTACCATGCAACCTGTCAACAAGCTACGGTAATCCATGATCAGTCATCCAGCTATCCAAACCAACCAACCTACCAGCCAGTCAGTCAGCCATCCAGTCAGTCAGTCAGTCAGTCAGTCAGCTAATCAATCGACCATCCATCCACCCAGCCAGGGAGCTAAGCATCCAGTATCCTGCTGGGGCTCCTAGCATTTAGACAGGATCACCTGGAGGGAAGTCACCGACTCACTGTGACAAGATGATATTTACAAAGTTCAAGGTTGGTTTCCTATAGTTCTGGCTTTCACAGGGAGACGTCAAGCTGAACAGAACCGTGATCTTCCCTAGCAACAGCGTTTGTTTTAGGCTTGTCCTTTGAACATTCAACTGGTAACAAAAAGAAAAAGATAATTCCAGTTCTGGATGCGGTGGTGAAACGATAAACGCCTTGAGTGTTTAGTTCCATGGTTGTCGTGGTTTCGGAGGTGAGCTTGTCTCTCCACTAGGAGGCGCTGTAGTGACCAGAAAGAACGAAGACCCCAGAACTAACGCCTCTGTTTTGACGGGGAATCACAGCCCAAATCAGTCACACGCGTCCTCCCTGTGGTGACACGACGGAAACCCTAACGATGATGGCCCCACTCAATCATCCCACTTGACTGTCGAGTGTGTGTAAATGTGAGGGGCGTGTGTGTGTGTCTCCTGCGTGTGTCTGTGTGTGTGCGCTCTGAACGGAATCTTCCGTCGCACCCCAAGTGTTGACTGTACGAATGTTTGCGTTCGTGTCGTTGTGTGTCAACGTGCGTGCGTGTCGGGGTGTGTGTTCGTTCGTGCGTGCGTGTCAGGGTGTGTGCGCGTTCGCTCGCGTGTGCGTGCTGAGGCAGGGAGAGGGCTGGACGTGTGGTGTGTGTGTGTGAGCGGCGACAGTAACAAGCTGTCGTGGCCCCGGGAGAGAGCCTTTATCCCTGCACGGCCGCGCCGACATTCTCCGGAGCTTCATCATGCTGCTCAGCTGGGATCACATGCCTCTTAATGAGCCTGTTTACCTCACCAGCCTGGCCCGAGGAGGGCTGGCACACACACACACACACACACAGGCCCACAGCCCACACAGGCCCCGACGACAGCATGCAATCGCAATCGCATGTGTTGGTAAACAGGCTCTTTCGTCACACAAAGCCACTGGACTCACCCCTTCCAAACAAACAAGTCCCACATCCACACGTGTGTTAACACCAAACGCCTGACTGCGCGGCTCTAACAAGCAGGCACATGACCGCGCATGAGTCCACGAGCCCTGAGATGATATCAAAGCGCACACACACGCACAGCATCATATGCCAGTAATCACTCGACAGAGCCTGCAAGCCGCTCTCTAGAGTGATTAATCCAATAAGACGAATAACAATTGTAGTGTATTCATTAAACACAGTCCCTCCGTCCTAATCATCTCTTAATGGGCAGGGCACCCACGCTGAGACGACAGCACAACTGCCCCCCTCTCTCCAGGACGGCTCCGCCCACAGGCCTTACCGCCACCTTAACTAAACATCCCTGAAATCAAAATCTGGGTCCCCATGGTAACTCAGTCTCCTCAGGCGGAAGAAAGGGGTTGGATGGATAATTACCCAGACTCCTTTCTGGGTGATGCACAGACAGCTAAATATCTGTGTATCCAGAGCTTTTTGGTGTGTCTGTCTGTCTGCCTGTCTCTTGTTGGACAGTTAAATTGTATATCTGTTAAAGGATTCTTGGCTGGGGAAGTTGAGACACCATAGCAGTCCAAACTGTCGTTGGAGTGTATCTAATCCTGAATTCGTTTTGGATTACACCTCACCCTATTGACCTGTTACGCTAGAGCGACATTCCATAACACCTAACGTGTGTTCGGTTGGCGTCATGCAGGGTGCTTCAGGGTGACATTGGTGACCACAGCAACACACATCAAATGCACGCACTACACTCCAGGGTTAGTGGAGAGCTGCTTTATCATGGGGGTGAGCTCTGTCTTCCCCTATGAGCTGGCTTTCCTGTCCCTCCTCTGTTTGTTCATGTCCTGCTCTGTCCACTCTGATGAGAGACAAAGGGGAAGGAGAGAGAGAGAGAGAGAGAGAGAGAGAGAGAGAGAGAGAGAGAGAGAGAGAGAGAGAGAGAGAGAGAGAGAGAGAGAGAGAGAGGAGAGAGAGAGAGAGAGAGAGAGAAGAGAGATGAGAGAGAGAGAGAGAGAGATGAGAGGAGTAGATGAGGAGAGAGATGAGATGAGAGAGATTGTGTGGAAAATCCCTCTCATCACAACCCTGTCTCATCTAACCTTGGTCTCTGGTGTTTGGTGCTCACACCAGACCCTCACCTACACCGTCAACACGGCAGAGCTGCTGAACACAGGCAACCCCTCGCCGAGGAAGCTCTCTGAGCATAATGGAACTAATTACCACCACACACACCCAGAAAGGGAGTAGGCCCCGGACACTATCTCCATCTTAAGCTTCACCTTAATCATTCAAATGAAGATAATCCCATTAGGAACTTGGCTGCATCACGGCTAGAGGGCTTCGGTCAGAAGTTGGGCTGAGTGATACTGTGAAATTGAATATTTTTGTTGCGAAGCGCCACTTAAAGACAGAAGTGTCAGTCATGTCCTTCCTCTGCTAAGCACTCGGTCGATCGCCAATCACAAATATGGCGTCCATTATCAGGATAATGCACGTCTTCCTTCACCCAACTCGACACCACAACTGTTAGGCCATCAAGTGGATCCCCGTGGGTGTGTGTGTGTGGGGGGGTTGTGTGTGGGTGGTTGTGGGGGTTGTGTGTGGGGGTTGTGTGGGGGTTGTGTGTGGGGGTTGTGTGGGGTTGTGTGGGGTTGTGTGGGGGTTTGTGTGTGGGGGTTGTGTGGGGGTTGTGTGTGGGTGTGTGTGTGTGGGTGTGTGTGTGTGTTGTGTGTGGTGTTGTGTTGTGTGTGGGTGTTTGGGTTGTGGGGTGTGTGTGTGTGTTTGTGTGTGGGTGTGTGTGTTGTGTGTGGGTGTGGGTGTGTGTTGTGTGTGGGTGTGTGTGTTGTGTGTGGGTGTGTGTTGTGTGTGGGTGTGTGTGTTGTGTGTGGTGTGTGTGTTGTGTGTGTGTGTGTGTGTGTGTTGTGTTGTGGGTGTGTGTGTGTGTTGTGTGTGGGTGTTGTGTGTGTTGTGTGTGGGTGTGTGTGTGGGTGGTGTGTGGGTGTGTGTTGTGTGTTGTGTGTGGTGTGTGTGTGTGTAGAGGCTTCTAGGTCACTTTAGGACACACACCCCAGTCGTCAGCCCCTTGAAGAGAGAACGGAAGTAGAAAAAGGGGGAGGAGGAGGAGGAGAGGGAGGGGAGGAGGAGGAGGAGGAGGAGGAGGAGGAGTGAGGGAGGAGGAGAGGAGGAGGAGGGAGGAGGGGGGGTTCACTTTAAGAAAGGAACAAGGCAGAAACATGGAGTAGACAGAAAAAAAAGAGGGAGACAGTGAGAGAGAGCAGAAAGAGATGAGATTAGAGATACCATCCATCTTTTGTCTCAGCCCATCCCCTGCCCACAGGTGATTTCGCAGTCTAAGGGCCAGAGTGTGTGTGTGTACTTACTTCCTTGTGCGGAGGGTGAGTATGTGTTAAATGTGTGTGTGTGTAGTGTGTGCAGAGGAGGGCAGGAGTGGGGCAGAGTCATGGAGGCAGGTGCTGAAGCTGCGGTGTGTCATAAACCTCACCTCGTTTGCCACGGCAACAGACAACCGCCCCTTCACCTCCCTCATTCAAACCCCAGCGAACTGAGAGTTCTGAGGAGGCAGGCAAAATTGCCAGTCACCATCATTCAATTCATCTGGCAGCTATGAGAAAGCTGCACGGGCCTGTATGTACTGACGTCCATCTCTAGGCAGGTGGCTTTCCGAGTAGATTTCCTGATGTTTTAAGTGTGAGGGGGCAGGGGTGGGAGTTAAGCAGGTGGTGGGGAAGGGAAAGGTGGGGAAGAAGAGGCACCTCAGGGGGACCCCGGGGGATGCTGGGTAATGGGCAGGGCAAAACCCTCGATGCTCACAACAGAGAAGAGGCCTCCTGACCACAGCACCTGACGAACCCCATCAGTCCTCAGCTGGCTAATTCACCTCAGTGGCTTTTATCTGGATGGATGAGT
>NW_026911189.1:0-15437 GCF_963692335.1 Osmerus eperlanus | reverse complement strand
CAGTCAGCAGAGCAGACACCCGGGGCGTTGCCTGGAAACCAGACGCTCCACCCCACCCGTACTCCAGGGGGCTTGAAGGTGACCCCAGGGTGCCCCCCCCTCCGCTGGGTCCTACTGAGCATGCTCCTGGCCCTGGGGGCTTGGGTCCTCGCCCGCGTCCTGGAGCCAGACTGTCGCCGTGGCAACGCCATGGGAGGCTCCTCCCACCTGGTGCTGCGATACGTAAACGGACCTCCGCCCACATGACCCCTGACCTCTGGGCTGAACGCCAGCTCTGAGCCCCGCCCCCGAATCGGCCTCAGATGTAAAGCCCCTCCTAATTGGCTGAAACTGACGTTGTGGATCTCTACGCGTGGATTCCCTGAGGCTTCTCCTCGTCTGTGTTTGACTCCTGATATCATTTACCTGCCTCAGAGCAGAGAGCAGCTATTAGCACAGGGCCAATACCACCCAATCCTCTTATGTCTATACAAGTGCGTGGGGATTAGGGTCCAGGGGTCAGTTTAGCATCAAGCCAGGGTCTCTTAACAGAAACCAGTAAGCCTTGTCACGGCATGTCCACTGCCCTCGGCGTCACCTGGCAAGGCCTGAACTATCTCCAGAGGAGTTCCCCAACTGACGTTCTAGACAAGCCGCGGTAGCCCTCGCCTCAAGTTGAGACATTCACCCTTCATTGATCCGTTGGCACAAACATTTATTGATGTGGTAATTATGTCCTTTTCCGTAGGGCCGGTTTTAGGGTGATGGTTTAGGAGCATTTCTCTTGGGGGCGTGATTGAGCCCCAGAGAGCATATAATCAGCACGATTGACACAGAGCGAGCTTATAATCGGTACATCAATATCTCTGGTGTCGGCACGGGAGAGAGGGCGACAGAGTGAAGGATCTAACTCAGCGGGGCGTGGGGTGAAGGATCTAACTCAGCGGGGCGTGGGGTGAAGGATCTAACTCAGCGGGGCGTGGGGTGAAGGATCTAACTCAGCGGGGCGTGGGGTGAAGGATCTAACTCAGCGGGGCGTGGGGTGAAGGATCTAACTCAGCGGGGCGTGGGGTGAAGGATCTAACTCAGCGGGGCGTGGGGTGAAGGATCTAACTCAGCGGGGCGTGGGGTGAAGGATCTAACTCAGCGGGGCGTGGGGTGAAGGATCTAACTCAGCGGGGCGTGGGGTGAAGGATCTAACTCAGCGGGGCGTGGGGTGAAGGATCTAACTCAGCGGGGCGTGGGGTGAAGGATCTAACTCAGCGGGGCGTGGGGTGAAGGATCTAACTCAGCGGGGCGTGGGGTGAAGGATCTAACTCAGCGGGGCGTGGGGTGAAGGATCTAACTCAGCGGGGCGTGGGGTGAAGGATCTAACTCAGCGGGGCGTGGGGTGAAGGATCTAACTCAGCGGGGCGTGGGGTGAAGGATCTAACTCAGCGGGGCGTGGGGTGAAGGTGCGCGTCTTCCCAGGCGTGGGTTTACGAGGGCGAGCAGGAGGGGCTAGCTCAGGAGGAAGACTCTCTGGTAGGTAATTGGTTAAACAAATGGGATGTGTGACACAGCTAATGCACTTAGCGTAGATTAGCAGTAGCTCTCCTCTCTGAGATCAGCACCCTTGAGCTCTTGTTTACCGTACCTGCTTGTTTTTGTGTGTGTGTTGTTGTGTGTGGTGGTGCGTGAGCTTCCTCATCAGTGTGTGTGTTGTGTGTGTGTGTTGTGTACACAATTTTGTGTTGAGCTGTAACGCCAAAGGGATCCAGCTCCAGCTGGGAAAACTGCTACTTTCATGCTACTTTCATGGTTGATTGATGACTATTAGTGGCTAAAGTGTCCTTATATGTATCCTTATATATATCCTTGAATGTGTTCGATTCAGCTGAAATTAAGTTTTTTAAACTGCTAATGCATTTATTCAGTAATGTAATATGATGTAGAATCTACCGTGTGTTTGTACCTTCTCAAGACAGGAAGATGTTAGTTTGTACTTCCTGTACGCTGTAAGTTTCACTGGAGAGGTTGTGAGGGTTACAAAAGTTGTGTCCTGCTCTGTGAATCATCCGACCTTATGTCCGAATCAGAACCCTATGGATCTGAAACGACTGGATGATTGTCAATGTTCCTCCTCAGCCTTCTGGGAATGCAGTTGTTTTCTGCGTGTTGAATTCCAGAGAGAAATGTATGCGTGTGAAATAAGGAACTTGTGTCATCGACAGGGAAAGTTGTGTTCTTCGAGCGAGGTAGAGATGTGTGTTGTGCGGCGGGGAATGCGGGACGGGTCGCGTGTGAGCCCTGCAAAGCTTTGCTCTGTTCCTCTTTCTCTCTCTCTTCTCTCTCCCTCTCTCCCCCTCCTCACGCCACCAGTGTCCGGGCGGAGTGGGTGAGCTGAAAGGCCTGGATTGTAAAGACGACTGAGAAAAATGCGTACAAGAATGCCTCAAATTCAATTAGGACGCAAATAATCTCATGTTGGGAGGAATTTTTGGCCAGTGTCTCTTCAACCCTGTAGCCTTTTCTGCTGTTGGTGAATTCCAGGTTCGAGGTCCAGAGTTCCTGGGATTCTGACAGAGGTCACAGGGGTCCCGTCAAAGGCCAGGAGCTAAACCATGTTAACTAGATGCTGCAACATGTACTTGACGTAACTCACCAAGTCGTTCTGAGTGCATGTTACGGCCACATGAATAGTGCCAAACACTCCTTGTTAGGCCTCTCACCTTGTCCCAAGGATTAGAGGTTTGTACCACTGCAGGTGGGGCGGATGGGAATGTAGAGAACTGAGTTGACCATGAATATTGACGTTATGATGGATCAGAGAGAAGTCAAGTGATGCTCCATCGGGCAGCCCCTAGGGTGTATTGCTCCTCGGGCAGCCCCTTCCACCTAGGAGAGAGTTCGAGACAGAGTGAGGAAGGGTGAAAGTAACGGCTTTGTCTGTGTGTGTGTGTTTTCATGTGGATACGTGTGTATTTGTTTATATTTCCGTGTACATTCGGCAGAACTGTTAACAATAATTTGGAGCTGCATGAGTCTGGACTGGGCACTAGATTGGCTGTGGACAGTGATATACCGAGTGTGTATCTGAAGCAACCGAGTCGGCTCTGTAAAAACACAGACAATAAACGGGAGAGAGAGAGAGGGAGAGAGAGGGAGAGGAGAGAGAGAGGGAGAGAGAGAGAGAGGGAGAGAGAGGAGAGAGAGAGGGAGAGAGAGGGAGAGAGAGGGAGAGAGAGGGAGAGAGAGGGAGAGGGAGAGAGAGAGAGGGAGAGAGAGAGAGAGAGAGAGAGAGGGAGAGGGAGAGAGAGAGAGGGAGAGAGAGAGAGGGAGAGAGAGAGAGGGAGAGAGAGAGGAGAGAGAGGGAGAGAGAGGGAGAGAGAGGGAGAGAGAAGGAGAGAGAAGGAGGAGAGAGGAGGAGAGAAGGAGAGAGAGGAGAGAGAGGGAGAGAGAGGGAGAGAGAGGGAGAGAAGGAGAGGAGAGAGAGGGAGAGAGAGAGAGATGAATGACCAAGGGGGTCCCATAGAGGAGGGTAGGGTGAGTAGAGGGATGGAAGGAACTTTAGCTCTGGAGGGAGGGAGGGATCTGACCCTAGTGAAAGAAAACAAGGAGGGATGGGAGGATGGAGCAGTAAACTGAGAGGGAGGAGGAGGGTGAAGATCAGAACCATGGGGGGGTGAAAAGAGAGGTAGAATGGGGCCCATGAGAGAGCCAGGGGGATGAAGAGATCTGATGGGATGGAGCAGAGAAAACAACTGAGAAGGAGAGGGAGAGATCAGAACCTTGGAGGCGGGAGAGAGAAGGAGAGGGAGAGATCAGAATCTGGGAGGGGAGAGATCAGAACCTGGGAGGGGGGAGAGAGAAGGAGAGGGAGAGATCAGAACCTCCAGGGCCTCTGGTCTGGGCTGTGGCCCCTCTTTCTCCCTCTCTCTGTTTTTCCCTCCTTATATCTTTCTTCTCTCTACACCTCTCTCTCCCTCTGTTCCCCTCTCTTTCTCCCTCTGTTTCCCCCCTCCCTCTCTCTCTCTCTTTCTCCCTCCTTCTATCCAACCCGTTGGCGGGTGTGTGTCTGAGGGCTGAGGACCAGAGAGGAGGCGGTGGGGGGCGAGCCCCTGGGGTCTGCTCACACAGCCTGCTGGCAGCACACACACACCCTCCCCATGGGGCATTCTGGGTACTCAGACCCATTCCCCCATGATGGTGTCTGTACTTCACTGCCAGAGACTAACCCAGCTTGGCGTTTGTCCGATTGAATGATTTCCTGTTACGTAACCTCCCAACACAGAGGAAGGGAAAGGAGAAGTGAACGTACTGGAAATGAAATATCGATACAATATAATGAATTATAAATAAATGATATACATTATTGTATATAGTGTGGTGTATCTGTGTAGCGTTGTGGTTGTAGTGATGCTGCCTTCATGCCGTCTAGTTAAGACTCCCATGTCCCATTTGAAGAGCTCACTAAGATGAAAGGGTGTGTGCGTGAGCGTGTGTGTGAGAGCGTGTCAGTCGCTTTCTCTGCATAGAAGGGATTTGGTCCCCTATCTCTGCTGTTGCCCCAGCCCCTCTCCTGCCTTTATGACCAGAGGGGGGGTAGGACTGGGAGAGAGGGGGTGGGGGGGGGTTTGGGTTAGCCTGACTCGCATTAGCCTTGGACGCTAACTTGGTTTGTAGCCGGGTCCAGAGTCCTGATAGGATCAGGCGGACTCCATCATGACTGGGGTTCCTGGAGGAGACTCACACTGACCTTGCTGTTCGAGAGAGAACACAGGGAGAGAGGGAGAGAGGGAGGGAGAGGGAGAGGGAGAGGGAGAGGGAGAGGGAGAGGGAGAGGGAGAGGGAGAGGGAGAGGGAGAGGGAGAGGGAGAGGGAGAGAGAGAGAGAGACTGGAGGACATGCTGGCCCACAAGGCGGCTGGTCTCCTCCTGGTCTCCAGCTGGTATCCTACTGGTCTCCTACTGGTCCCAGTCTCGCTACTCCAGGTTGTTCTGAACATGAGGACACCGTGTCTCCACCGCTCTGCCTCGTCCAGCGACGACCGCGTACTCCAGCCAATCACAGCGTATGGGGTATCCAAGGCAACAGGCGGGTTTTCCTTCCTCAGCCCTCCCTCCCCCCCACCCACCCCCCTCCCTCCCCCCCACCCCCTCCCTCCCCCCAACTCACCAGTGAGGCAGCCTCGTTACTAACACTGTCAATCTGCTCACAGGAACCACAACACACACCAGTCCAGCCGCCCTTCGGTTCCATCACCCACATCCATGCTCTAAATGTCACTGATTTAATCAGATGTAAAAATGTGATCGTATGTATTAATGTGTGTGTGTGAGAGACAGACAGAGAGAGAGAGAGTGTTGACATGCTGGCAGTGTTGGCGGCTGGACAGCATGCTTAGTGAGAGTAGCTCCTTAAGCCGTTGTGAGGCCAGCCAGAGAGCAGAGCAGGACGGCTGGTGATAATGCCCAGAGCTGGAGGAGAGCCTGGGTGTTTACCTCTCAGATTGAGGCCACGAGGATCTCTGGACCACAGACGCTTCTGCCTGCATCTGTCTACCCTAGGTACTCTGGTAGGTCTCTCTCTTCTGTAGGTCTCTCTGTATCTGTCTACCGTATGTACTCTGGTAGGTCTCTGCTTTTGTAGGTCTCTCTGCTTCTGTAGGTCTCTCTGCATCTGTCTACCATATATCCTCTGGTTGGTCTCTCTTCTGTAGGTCTCTCTGCTTCTGCAGGTCTCTCTGCATCTGTCTACCATATATCCTCTGGTAGGTCTTTCTTCTGTCTACCACATATACTCTGTAGGTCCCTCTTCTGTAGGTATCTCTGCTTCCGTAGGTCTCTCTGCTTATGTCTACCATAGATACTCTGGTAGGTCTCTCTGCTTATTTCTACCATAGATACTCTGTTAGGTCTCTCTGCTTATGTTTACCATAGATACTCTGGTAGGTATCTCTGCTTATTTCTACCATAGATACTCTGTTAGGTCTCTCTGCTTATGTTTACCATAGATACTCTGGTAGGTCTCTCTGCTTATTTCTACCATAGATACTCTGGTAGGTCTCTCGGCTTGTGTCTATGGCTTCCATCCCTCCGCACAGCCATACTTATGTGTAGCACACATAGCTCTCAACCTCACAATCATATCGCCCAGGAGGTGGGTGGAGCCTGATAATGAGATAACATCAGGCTAATCGGCAGGACAGACTCCTATTGGCCCAGATCCTGTGTTCCACCTGCAGCCAGAGCGTAGGCACGATAACAGGACTGATTGACGCTGACAGGTGTCGCACACATAAAGAGATTATGAGGAAGACCAGGCCGGCAGGATGCATCTCTGAGTGGGCTGAGCGGTTGCTCCAGACATAACAGCTGCACCTTGCAGGTGTGTTTCCCTTTCTGTGTGTGTGTGTGTGTGCTCTTTGCAGTATCAACAGACCCTCCAGACACATTAACCTATCTGCATGCTCATAAAGGTTACCAGGCTGCTGCACGCGTATGTGTGTGTGCGTGCGTGTGAGTGTGTGTGTGTTGGAGAATGAGATGGCAGACCCCTTGGAGAATGAGATGGCAGAGATGTGTTCCAGACCCCTCTCTCTCTCTCTTGCAGTGTAGCAGGTGCTAAAGCAGAGCGCCCTGGTCTGGCTCATTGTGGTGTGAGTCATACAGGGAGGGAGGGAGGGAGGGAGGGAGGGAGGGAGGGAGGGAGGGAGGGAGGGAGGGAGAGGTGGGGGAGGGAGGGAGATAGACTCAAACCTAATTATACAGATTAATGTCCTGTGGAATGTGCCATTACCTAAATGGACCCGAAAAGACAGATAGAAAGAGAGAAAGATAGACAGAAAGGAATATAGAAAGTGAGAGAAATACTGCAGACTTCAAAACCTCTAAAATCTCACTCTAACTGCTAATGGCTGTTCTCCAACACATAGGACATTAGAATACAACACACACGACTTTCCTTTATAATTAACTCTCAAACCACCTCTTTCTCTGCCCCTGTTTCCCTCCTGCACTCTCTCACTCTATCTCCCCTCTGCGTCGGATAAGATTCAAGGCAGTCTTTAGTTATATCTCATAGTCAATCCAGTTCACAAAGACTAAGCTTGGGTGAGCCACCCCCTGCTCACACACACACACACACACACACACACTACCCAGTCAGTGCCTCTCTCTTCTAATTCATGTGAATGGGTGTCTTGTGAGAAATATTTGGGGGCTGGCAGCAGTGGCATGCATCAAAGCACAGGCATTGAAAAGACCCCCCCTCCACTGTCCCCCTCTCTCTCTCTCTCTCTCTCTCTCTCTCTCTCTCTCCCTCCCTCTCTCTCTCTCCCTCTCTCTCTCTGTCTCTCTCCCTCTCTCTCTCTCCCTCTCTCTCTCTCCCTCTCTCTCCCTCTCCCTCTCTCCCCCTCTCTCCCTCTCTCCCCCTCTCTCTCTCTCCCTCTCTCCCTCTCTCTCTTTTCCCTCACTCCCTCTCTCCCTCCCTCTCTCTCCCTCTCTCTCTTTTCCCTCACTCCCTCTCTCTCTTGCAACTCCTAGTCATACACACACTTTATCTTCCTCTCTCCAGCTCTCAGTATAATATATAATAAGTATTCTTATCTTTCCCTCTCTTTGTCATTCTCCCAATCTCTCTTTCTTTCTCTCTCTCCAGCTCTCTGTCTCTCTCGCTCTTTTTTTAACCCCTCCACATCCACACGGCTGCCCCGCAGTCGATACTGATGAGTTAATCCCAATCCCACAGTAAAACCGGCGCATTTATACAACGTGATGTAGAACGTCCAGCTATTGTAAAGCTCACTAGTTCGAAACTATGATGCCGGCGATGCCGTTTGATTGGCCAGGTTGCGGTCCGAGTTTTGAGTCTGCGTGTCGCCGCACGTGCTGGCCATCATGCTCGCGCTGGAGAGCAGCGTCTCATACAGAAGGAGCCCCCTTCACGCGGCGGACGAGAGAGCGGGAAATGGAGTTGACAGCTAGCGCCATGAGCTTGACACGGCCTTCAGCTGCGACTGTCAATGCTGAGGAACCAAACCAGCCCTCCCCCCGCTACACACACACTTTCTGCTTCCTGAGTGTGATGTTCCTTATACAAAAATATATAGCCTACTACGCTTTTAAGCCATCATATTTATTTATACACTCTACATAGGCTACTGTACAAGTAACAGATAACATTCACAGCGCATTCTTAATTGCTCACTGACGCAGACACATTTAGTGCCTCCACAAGCACCCCCACAAATAGCCAGTGGAAGCATGCTCTAATACACACACACACACACACGCTGTCATCGGACATTAGGGAGGCAGAGGCTAACAACTAGTGAGCGGAGGCTTGGTCATTCCCGCCGCCCGCGCACGGCACAACAGAGCAGCGAAGATACGCTCCGATGTCGAGGGCGTGAGATTGAGCGGAGGCAGAGTCCGATGTCCATTTATTTTCCATCCATTCCATAGGGTGTCAGGTGGCTGAGCGGTTAGGGAAGCGGGCTAGTAATCTGAAGGTCGCCAGTTCGATTCCTGGCCGTGCCAAATGACGTTGTGTCCTTGGGCAAGGCACTTGCTTCGGGGGCAATGTCCCTGTACTTCTGTAAGTCGCTCTGGATAAGAGCGTCTGCTAAATGACTAAATTAACTCAGCTGGCTGGTTGAACTGCTGTAGAGATGCAGAGATGTTGGCTGGATGCGGAGATGTAAAGGAATAGTCTGCTGCCGGTGCAATTATAGAAAAATGGTCTGAAGGCTGTCTGAGGACTGGCTGGCAAAAATGCTGTCCAGTCTGTAGTCAGACAGAGGGAGGCAGGCAGACAGGCAGATACACAGACACACAGACAGGAAGACAGACAGGCAGGCAGGCAGATAGATACACAGGCAGGCAGACAGATACACAGACAGACTGGCAGGCAGGCAGACAGATACACAGGCAGGCAGGCAGACAGATACACAGACATACAGGCAGGCAGGCAGACAGATACACAGACAGGCAGGCAGGCAGACAGACCAGCAGTCTGGCCAGCAGTCTGATGCAGAGCTGTAAAGCTGTCTGACAACTGAGCTAAGACTCGACTATCTGTCTTATGGCTGCGTGACTGGCTGCCTGCATCTCACTAGACAGACTGCATCTCACTAGACTGACTGCATCTCAGTAGACTGGCTGCCCATCATTCCCCTATATCTGTCACCTTATTAGATACAGTATGTGTGTGTCAAAGTCAAAGTGAACTTTAATGTCAATCAGACCATGCAACAAGTAATTACACAGACGATCGAAATTGCATTTCCCCATGTGTGTGTCTGTGTGTGTGTATATGTGCGTGTGTGTGTGCAGTTCGGACATTGACCGGGCATTATTTATGACCATCCCACCTGCTTGTTGACAACCATGCATACCAAGTATGAGATTACCCAGTATGCACGTCACCAGAAGAGGAGAGACAGTCCTCTTCTCTCCTTTCTTCTCCTCTCATCTCCAGACATCATCGACTATCTTATCCTCTCATCCCCTTTTCACTTCTCAACTTCCTTCCTTCCCTCCCCTCCATCCCTTCTCCTCTCCTCCATTCTCCCCTCCCCTCTTCTCTCCCCTCTGCTCTGCTCAGACCTGCTCTGCTGTGCTCTGCTGTACTGTGCTCTACTATACTGTACTATACTCTGCTCTACTGTACTATACTGTACTCTGCTCTGCTGTGCTCTACTGTACTGTACTATACTCTGGTGTACTGTGCTCTACTGTACTATACTGTGCTCTACTGTACTGTACTCTGCTCTACTCTACTATACTGTGCTCTACTGTACTGTACTCTGCTATACTGTGCTCTACTGTACTGTACTGTGCTCTACTGTACTGTACTGTACTATACTCTGCTCTACTGTACTGTACTATACTCTGCTCTACTGTACTGTACTCAACTGACATCACTGTGTGAGAGACTAGAACATGCTCTAATAGGATCAGCCAGTGGTAGGCAGGAAGTGAAGGAATTATGAAATCTTCCAAGCACGTTTGTTAAGCTGGTTCGGGGGAGAGGAGGAGGGTTTGTGCGTGTTTGTGTGTGTGTTTTTATGGAGGGGGTAGATAGGCTTGGCAGAGTAAGTCGTTCTAGCTGGTGATCTCACACAATAGACCCCCCCCACCCCCCCTCCTCTCTCTGAGACTAATTGCCCTCCATTGAACAGTCGGTGAACTCTGTGAATAGGGGGGCTCTAGGCCCCTGTGTAACTTTGGAGCCATTGTTGCCCTACCTTGAAAGCCCCTAAGAGCATGGCCTCTGGACACATGGGTTCCTGTCCTCTTGGTCCGAAGGTAGATGTTTGGGTTGGCGGGAGACCAGGGTTCGATCCCCAGTAAGCACAGTGGATAATGAGGGTAATGTGAGGCGGTTGTGAGTCTGTCCAGATGTCACCGTCTAGAGAGGGCTGTCTTGTAAAGCTAGTTGCTAGCCTTCTAGCTGCCTAGCTAGTCGGCCTGCTAGCCTGTTAGCTTGCTAGCCAGTCAGTCTGCTCACATCTTCTGATTTATTAAGCAGAACTTCGCAATCTAAATCTCCACCTCAGATTATGTATTCATAAAAACGACTTCTGAGAGAACGTCCTGATTGGCCTTGCGACATCCTCCGCCCCCCCACGCTTCCTTATAAGGACACGGCTTCTCACCGAGGGATGACACAGGAGGATGGGGCGGGGCCTGGGGAGGGGGCGGGGCCTGGGCAGGGTGCTAGAGAGGAGCGTTTCTATGCCAGGGACCCCAGGGTCCTGTACCAGAAAGCCTGGCCCTGCCCTCCTGGGACTGTGAGGGTGGCGCTGACTCCACAGAGAGAGGCACCAGAGGTGGTTTGGAGACAAGACCTTGCTCCAGCGTAGAGACGAACCCTGCCATATGTTGTTTAAGACCCCGGTGACAAGCTCTCTCAGGAAGGTCTGAGCTGCAGTACCCAGGGATTCGGCTCAATGAGCTAGGATCATTCAAGTGCCAAGCGAGGCACAAGGGGAGACGAGGTTCGAACCCTGGTCGCGGGTCACAACGGCACGGTCTGCCGACAGGAAATGAAAGCTTAGGGAGTCTTGCAGATGCACGGCCTTATGAAATATTAACCACGCAGCATTGCTTTTCCAGTGTGGTGCACAATTTACTCTATCCGGGGGGGAATTTTGTCCGATATTAAAACGAGAGAGGCACAGTCGAATGTGATACTGGCATCCAGGCCGACGCGCTGTGGTGCGTGAGTGCAGCCCGCTGCCCTGCTAATGTCTCCTGTCCCCAGCCTTGTGGCCAGACCTGGGGCCGAGGGGGGGGTACAGGAGGAAGGAATATCTGCCATATTTGTCTTTTTGACACACCTTTATCATCTGTCTTGTTCTGTTTGTGCCATCTCAATGTATGCCCTCTCCCTCCCTCCCACCCTCCTTCCCTCCCTCTCTCCCTCCCTCCCTCCCTCCCTCCCTCCCTCC
Source organism: Osmerus eperlanus (assembly GCF_963692335.1). Lineage (NCBI taxonomy): Eukaryota > Metazoa > Chordata > Actinopteri > Osmeriformes > Osmeridae > Osmerus > Osmerus eperlanus. Next base: position 4,021 of record NW_026911189.1, on the reverse strand, counting down.
CTCCCTCCTCCCTCCCTCCCTCCCTCCCTCCCTCCCTCCCTTCCCCCCTCCCTCAGCCAACATGGCTGACTCACAACAACAAAGCTGTTTGTTTGGAGGAGAGGCGACTTCTGTCACAAAGCATCAGCAGAAAGGGGTGCTTGAGAAACAAACAAGGATGGCACAATGTGGACGAGCATGGTTCCTGCAGCCTGTGTTTGGTTCATTTGTGGGGTTTTATTCGGGGCAGATTGAATAATTGATAGTTTAAATGGCCAGTCACAGTCCATACTCTCTCTCTTTTTCCCTCCATGTGTCCATTCTCCTCTTAATGCGCGAGCAAATCCATTGTTCCCAACTCTCACAGTTCTCACAGCGACCGTCGGCTGCATCTAGACCGTGTATGTGAATGGACTCTGCGCGCGCGGGAAATAACCTGTCCTCGGAGGACAGAGCGAGTTCTTCCGCAATGGTAATCTCGAACGTTTTACGCAAATGAAATGCAAGTGGCTACAGCTTGCGCTGAGGGCAAATTACTGAGGGAAACTGTTTCGACCCGTGCTCTAACCCTCTTAGTGGTGGGGGTGGGGAGGAGAAGGTTTGAGGGGTGGTAGGGGGGGGAGGAGGGAGGGGTGGTCTCCACGGTTGCCAAGGGCAACGGGGGTGAGATAGATGGTGTGTGTGTGTATGTGCGGAGCCGCAGCTGCGCGTCTGTTAATACCACCGCGACCCTCGACGTCCCCGCGCAATTCTCCACACTGGGGTTGGCTGCTTGGAGGCACGAGGATGCGAGCGGGGATTTAGTTTGTGTCTTTTCCCGTCTGGAGCAGCTTATTACCTTTCTCCTGCACGCAGAAACGGATTTAGTCACACGAAACGAGGTTTGGAGATTTTTGTTATTTTTTTTTTTACCGGATTTAGGCTAATTGGTGCTAAATTTGTGGTGCACGTAATGTATATTGGCTGGATATAAATAACCTTTAGCCTCAAATTAACTATTGTATTTGAAAAAAATTGCACAGTATATTTTGTTGAAAGGAGTCTCTAGCTCCGGGGTTTGGTTTTGTTGGAGGGGTAGGAGGTTGTAGAGGGGGGACAATGACCAGGCTGTTGTTTGGTGATGCGTGCGCGTTCAACGGTCCCAAATCGTTGGCACACTGAATAGGAACGTTAGATGTTTTCCATGTTAATATGAACAGAAAGAAACGCACGTATGCGATGGCCACGTCTGTAGAAAAGCAGAGACGTCTGCGCTCTCCAAAACAATGCAATGATGAGCCTTTCTGTGCGCGAGGACCTCAGGCTTCTGTTCGTCATTCAATCAACTTCCAGACTGCCCGCCAGACCGACCCCTCACACGTTATAATTAAACCCAGTCGAGCGTGAATTTAAATGAGGTCGTTTAGGACCTCGATTCCGACATATAAGTATAAGATGCCTCCTGAGATTAAAAAATGTTTTTGAGAGGAAGAATGGGGCACAGAGAGGCTTCGAGAAAGCACCGATAGACTAGTCTAGTCAGTCCCCTTCCACAATAGACAAGGGCAGCATTTGTTGGGAATTTGGCGCTTGAGTCGTTTACCTCAATGAGGATTTCATATTGTAGCCTAATCACCTTCGTGTTGCATCTACCGACTTGTAATTTTCATTGAATTTGATAATACGGCTCTGAGGCATGTCGTTTCTGTGACTTCTTTACGACGAGGCATTCACGCTTTATAAGGCTACACAGACTTCTCAATTGGGCAACAGTCTATTGTTCGCTCAGTAAATCATGGCCGCAACTTGGAAACGTGTGCGATGCTATGGGTTAATTATCGGGTTGAATTACCTAACTTACATGGCCCAAACAATTTCGACAGGAAACACAGTAAAACATTTCTGTGCAGACGCTTCTTTAGCCAAGAAATGGGGGTGGGGGCTTTGTGAATCGTATTAGCAATGCAAATGAGAGTTTGAAAAGCACGGGCACCTGCTGTCTCGAGCGTTTGCATTGGCTTTTTCCTCGCTCTGTCCCTCATTAGAATTATGTTCTATTTCTACCGCGCGTGATTGGAGCTCTGAGCTAAGCTCGATCGCAGGGGCTTCTTAAAACCCTCTCGCGCTCAGTCCTGGTTTAGCATAACAAAGAGAGAAGAGTGCCCAAATGAAAAGGGGGACAAAAAGGCTAAAGCGCGCGATTGTCCTTGTGTCAGGCAGCACAGGAGAGCGTGGGCATGGCCCGTCTCTCCGTTTACCCAGACGCTCCGTTGGAGAGCGCACGCATGCAACCCCAGAAATCTGATTTAAACGTGTTATTTACATGGAGGCCCCGCTCACAAAAACAACAAATTCGTTTTACAATGTAAGTTACTGTACTCATTTCACGTCACATGCAGTCACAAGGTCCATAGAATTAATCGAATGCGCCGAAGTATGTCGTGTACAGAGGCGCCCCTCTGCCGTTTCGGACGTCTAGGGAGATAAGAGATTATTCCCAAATTCTGGGCAGGAAGATTTAAAGATAAACATCAAATCTGCATTAAGCTACATAAATAGATACCACAGCGTGGATAAAACATTTAACTGCCGTACAAAAGAACCCCGTAGCCGACTGAGGGAAACAAGGTCAGAGAGGAGCACATGACAGGAGGATAAAGACCTGTCTGTGGGTGAAGAGGGCGCCTTGATAAAGACGCCTCTATACTCGGGGAGCTGGGAAGATACTGTGGTTGTCTCTATGCTAGACCACGACTGAGAGCATTGAAAACAAGCCATTTTGTCTCCAGTATGCAACTTGAAGCACCAATGATGTGCTAATGATGCAACGGCTACAGTTACCATGGAAAATTACCACCCAAAGTGCTTGTTGCCTGGGAAGATTTCACTCCAACACACCCCTCTCTAATGTCTCTATTGCGGAAATCAGCCTGTAGTGTACGGTACGTCTGTTTTCCTGACCTAGATTGAGTCATCCCAGAACCGGATGTCTCTTCAATGGAAACCCCCCACTGATAAGCTTCATTTTGTGAATCAGTCCAGATCCATAGAAGAAGAAGAACCGAAAGCAAGTCTCTGGTCATTAGCACACGTATAGAACCTCCTCTGCTATCCCTCCCACCAGGGTGTGAAGTGTCCTCCTTCCCCTTCTTGTTGACTTCCTGTCCTCCAAATCCACTCTGACAACCCTGGCCGAGTGTCCTCTGATTTTTGCTTTGTTTACATTTAGTCATTTAGCAGACGCTCTTATCCAGAGCGATTTACAGTAAGTACAGGGACATTCCCCCCGAGGCAAGTAGGGTGAAGTGCCTTGCCCGAGGACACAGTCATTTTGCATGGCCGGGAATCGAACCGGCAACCTTCTGATTAATAGCCCGATTCCCTAACCGCTCAGCCACCTGACCCCCTTTGTTCTGGGTCTTGTTTGGTGTGTTAGGAAGGCTGCTCCACAGAGGAGCACTGCACAGGTGTGTGTGACCACCCTACACAACCAATCACTTTTCTCTTAGCAGAGGAGCGAATGGCTGCCCGGTGTGTGTGTGTGTGTGTGGGGGAGGGGGAGGGGGTTAGGTTAGGCCAGGTAATGGAGGGTGTGTGTGTGGGGGGGAGGGGGAGGTAATGGAGGTGAAAGCTGAGGTGGTTTCGAGGGGGAGGCGGAGGGGAGGAAGGAGGTGACAAGACAGGGGGGAGACAGGTGAGGGAGCTGATAGGAGTGTGGGGAGGTGACCAGGAGTTTGGGGAGGTGATGGGTGAGGAGGTGACTAGGAGTTTGGGGGGGTGATGGTGGGGAGGTGACTAGGAGTTTGGGGAGATGACTAGGAGTTTCGGAGGGTGACTAGGAGTTTCGGAGGGTGACTAGGAGTTTGAGGAGGTGACTAGGAGTTTGCGGAGGTGACTAGGAGTTTGCGGAGGTGACTAGGAGTTTGGGGAGGTGACTAGGAGTTTGCGGAGGTGACTAGGAGTTTGCGGAGGTAACTAGGAGTTTGGGGAGGTGACTAGGAGTTTAGGAGGGTGACTAGGAGTTTGGGGAGGTGACTAGGAGTTTGGGGAGGTGACTAGGAGT